>NC_086326.1:61562773-61869911 GCF_036172605.1 Pelobates fuscus
AATGTGTGACTAGGACTGCATAAATAAAGTGATTTAATCCTCAACTGCTTGGAATCAAGCAGTGAGCCTGCAGGGAAATTATTTGTATAGCAAAACCACTTAATTAAGCTGCAGTAGTTTTGGTGCTTAGAGTGTCCCTTTATGTGATATCGAGCAAGGTAAAATATTTTATTTTCTATACCTTGTCAAATCCCTTTTGGATTAATTGCCCAAAAGAAAAAAAGTGAAATTTTCACAAATATATATGAACAAATTTAGCATATTCCGTTGTGGCTCTTCTTCTGAGTTCCTATTGATCTACAATGTTCTGATTCTACTTGCATGTGAAATGGTGCTTTGTCTTCTCTGTCACTATTGATTTACTGTACTCGCATTGTGTTTACATGTGAAATGATGTTTGAAAAACTTTCAGTATCTGATCTTTACTGTGGGGAAAATCCCAAGTACTTTGTAAATGTAGATGTTGCAACACTCTCCATGTGACGGTCATACAAATTTCATATCTTAATCATGATTGTCTGCTGTAAAATACTATTGTAAAAACCCACATGACATGTACTTACATAAGAATTGCCATTATAAATTATATAATTTTTCCTATGTTTGTGTCTATTTTAAGTCAAATAATATTTTGTATAAATCTGTTATAATCCAGATTGTTGTAGCCACCAAGTTGTGCTAAAAGAAAATCTTAAATGGTTCATGGTTCTTCTATACTCTTACCTTAAAACATCTCTTGAATCTAGATATTAAATATATAGACACTTTATGGGTTACAATTAACAAGTATTACACAGATGGCAATAGAAAATCCAGAAGTGATTTGAAAAAGCATATTTTACTTCACTATCCAATTTTCCTTAATTCAGAGGGGAAAAAAGTAACAGACACTCGTCTTTCTTATGACACTCTTTGTGATGATTGGGTAGAAGCCACCTTGCATCTTCTGTATTCATTGGTAACACATCCTATGCACTGTTACCCTGCACTTTTTATATCAACGGCATTGCAATTATTAGATGCCTTCCCACTAAAAAGTCCTGTCAGCTAAAGGATAAATCAACTTCTGTTTGAGCGCATTCATTTAATTATAGGAGGAAATAAGATTTGTATCCTTTCAAATGGATTGATATTGAGGGCATATATTTAATCATATGCTGAGAGCAAAATTATTGGTAGATAGACTGATCATTTTGTTTCCAGAATTGAAATACCTGGCAGAACACAGTAATGATTGTTTCTTGTTTCTTTATCAAGACGAATGCAAATTTGCCTTTTTGTCTCATTTTTTGTTCTAGAATAGGTCATTGGTGGCTAACAAAGAGACTATAAATAATTTTTTAAAACACTGTCACTTTGCAGTTTTTTGTAATTTATTTCCCTCATGATTTCTTTATTTTTTTTAATCAAAAATGTTTATTACATTTAGATAATAGCAAGCATTATTGAAAACTGATTTTTTTTTTTGTGCAGAAGCCTAATAAAATAAACTAAGTAACACATTGGCAAGCACTGAGTAAATGTATAGAAGTTCAGTATAGCAAAAGGATAGTATTGCATCTTGGCAAGATTAATAAAAACGAAGACTGAAAGAAAGAGGCAAAACAATAAAAAATAAATAAAAAACAAGTAAAAAGAAAAAGTACACTTAAATTCGTAATCCTAATCTGCTAAAGAACAAGATTTTGTGTTATACTTATAGTGTAGTCCAGGGGTTCCCAAAGTGTGTGCCGCGGTGCTCTGACAGACACACAGGGACGTAGCGAGACTGTGCCTCCCTCTACCCTGCCGGCTCTGCAGGACCGGAGGGGAGATCAGAGATCTCCCTCTCTGGCCCGCTAGCTGTGTAATTCTGCAGCCGGCAGGGAAGGGAGGGAGGAAGGACCTGGGAAGCTTTAACTTGCATTTTCGCCGGGTTCTCCTCTCGCGAGCTTAGAGCGTTGCTGCGGTTACCACAGCAATGCTCCGAATCTCGCGAGAGTGAACTCTAGCAGCTCCTGAGGCTGCTAGAGTTCACTCTCACCACTGGGATCACCAGGGCTTTCTCACCAGACCACCAGAGATTGCAGGGAATGTCCCCCTCCCAGGCAAAGGTAAGCAGGGAGGGGGGATATGAAAGTATATATTTTATTTATAAATAAAAAAACAAACACTTAAATATTTCTTAATCTCCCCTCCTACCTCTCCTACCCCTCACAGCCCCACAATAACTCTCCCCATACACTCACACTGCCCCCCATACACACACTGAGTCAAATGTGAGGTCATCTATCTGACTACTAAATCTTGCCCGAAATTGGGTCATGCAAAAGGACTATGATCCCAAGCACACCAGAAAATCGGCAACAGAATGACTGACTGAAAAAAAGAAAAGAGTCAAGGTGTTGCAATTGCCAAGTCAAAGTCCAGACCTTAACCCAATTGAAATGTTGTAGGGCCTTAAAAGAGCAGTGCATAAACAAATGCCAGCAAACATTGATGAACTTAAGCAGCGTTGTAAAAAAGAGTGGGCCAAAATTCCTCCACAACGATGTGAGAAACTGCTAAATGATACAGAAAATGATTACTTTAAATTTTTGCTGCTAAAAGTGGTTCTACAAGTGATTGAATCATAAGGTGTACTTAGTTTTTCACAGATGGCTTCTCCATTTTGCTTTATTTTTGTTAAATACATTATGATACAGTGTAATATGTCATGTGTTGTTCATTTGAGGTTGTATTTACCTCATTTTAAGACCTGCTAAGGAACAGATTAATGTTATGTATAATCATAGAATTCAAAGAGGGTGTACTTTCTTTTTCCCATGATTGTATTTTTGCTACAGATTTATCTTCATCTTTTCTGATGTACGAATCTTGAATTCAGCCAGTAGCGTCATTTGAGTAAGTTCTTCCCTAGTTAACACTGTTTATATTAATGGTGGGCCAGCAGAAGTAGCACCTTTCATAGGATCAATGTCAGCATTTCCAGTTCACCTCTTAAACAATCTATAAGCAGAGCGCCTAGTTTTGATAGTCACATTCCTAGTGTGTGCCCACTGCTGGCATACTTACACATAATTGTTTATTCAAGAACTTCAGGCAAAATAATACTTATGTGTGGAGTTTTTTTTTTTTCTTAGTGCACATTTGTTAATTTTTCTTTAATAAAACTGTAGTCTGAATTCCCCACCACATCTGGAATGATACACAGGTAGCTCCCCAAATACATGGCATGTGATTTGACAAGAATATATAAAAAATATTAAATCGGCACGTTCAGTGTTTTTAGGACAGATACAATGTAAGTGGTTGCTCTGTGTGCAGTGCAAACAAGGCCCTTGAATGTCCATTCATCCTCCATCTATCACACACAGTGGGGGAGTAGAGAAGTTTCACAAGGAGACATTAAACATGCTTCCTACTCTAGATTACTACTTATGGCTTCAATACCTGCGAGGTAGAAATACTTTTTTGTATTGAGACATCACATTGTTGGATTCCTTCCTTCCTTCCTTTTTTTTTTTTTTTTTTTTTTGATATTCTTATAATTATTGCATAAATCCTCCCATATCTTTTAATTGTGTTAAATATTCTCTCGATTAAGAAACAAAGTACTATTAAGATAGATTTGTTATTTTTAGGGAGTTTCTGTCAGGATCAGCATTTGGTTTTACACAATATTGTGTATTTGGGTCTGGCTGGGATCGAACCTGAGTTGCCTGCATCCCAGTCAGGATCCTTACATTGGGCTCCACGCATCTTGGACTGTTTCTACATGTTCGTGATATCCTGTAGTCTGAGCCTGTTTGCCTGGGATTTGCACACCTGTTCCTGGTTCCATGATTATTGTCTGTCTTCCTATTTAAACCCCGCAAGTCTGGTCCTCGTTGTCAGATCGTGTTTCCTGTTCCGCTTGGTTTCACTGCTGTTTATCTGACTCCTGGTTTTGATCTCCTGCTCGTCTACTGTTTTCGCCTGATTGCTGCCCGTCCTGACTTCTGCTTCTGTTACCGACTATTCTTCTGGATTTCCCTTGTCTGTACTGCGTTCCAGGAAGCACTGGTTATTTCAGCCCCAGTGCACTGTGTCACACCCTTGGGGATTTCTGTCCTGAGTCCCCTCGGTCTGTGCCGAATTGCAAAGGGTGCCTTAACTCTGCCTGCCGGACTCCCACTCCAGGTAAGATCCCTGACAGTACGATCTGACCAAATGGAGTCTGCAGAGTTGAGGAGTACCGTTGCAGCCTTGACCCAGCAAGTTTCCCAGCTCACCCAGGCTTTGCAGGGCTTACAGCAGGAGCTGGCTTCCCTTAAAGGGAGAGTAACCTATGACTCTGGACTATCTGAACCGCTGGTTGCCCTACCTGAGAAATTTTCTGGGATCCGGTCTAAGTTTGACACCTTCAAGGTTGACTGCGAGATCCTGTTCTCCTTGAGACCACTTACCTATGCCACAGATGCCATTAAAGTGAGGACAGCAATTACCTTATTGTCGGGGCACCTTAAGATTTGGGCCCACCAATTGTTACTCACCAAAAGCCCAGTCCTGGATTCCTGGGAGTCCTTTATTCGGTCCTTGGGGCTACAATGCAACAAGACACAAAAATCCTATGTACAGAGAACACCTACTGTTGCTTCCCATATATTGCAACCCGGACTGGAAATGGTTTACACTACTCCTTACACTCGGACTGATGTTACTACTAACCCTATCACTCCCAAGTCTCCTGAAATGCCTGAAACATCTGACAGCGAGGCGGAAGAACCCATGGAGATTGGACTGGTTAGGTGTCGTCAGTCATCTCAAGAAAGGGCAAGAAGGGTGGCGCATGGACTGTGTTTTTACTGTGGGGAGAGAGGGCATTTAATCTCTTTTTGTCCCATTCGTCCTTCTAGGCCTCGGGTTCTCCGTCTGGGTACTACTCCGGCATATCCTATGAGACCTGTCTGCCAACATGCTGCCTGTCCGTGCTTGACCACTTTGAACAATCCTCCGTCTTCTACAGTTGTTGCTCCTGAGGATGTGCTGGAATCAGTTACGAAAGAACCTGAGATCGCTATTTCCACTAAGGAGTCTGCTTCTAGGAAGGCAAGCACCACAACCACTGCAAGTCCTATCAAGGAAGTCCCTCCTGCTGGCTGTACCTATGCCTCTAATGGGACTCTAGTCCGGAAGGAGGACTTGCAAGTTTTTGAAAAAGCCCTAAGAGCTATGACCTCCACTCCTACAGGTACTACTAAAACCAAGAAAACTAAAAAGTAACCTCCTGGGTCGTACTTGCCTTCCTCTTCTCGCCTACGGCGTCTTTGAGGGGGGGGTAATGTCAGGATCAGCATTTGGTTTTACACAATATTGTGTATTTGGGTCTGGCTGGGATCGAACCTGAGTTGCCTGCATCCCAGTCAGGATCCTTACATTGGGCTCCACGCATCTTGGACTGTTTCTACATGTTCGTGATATCCTGTAGTCTGAGCCTGTTTGCCTGGGATTTGCACACCTGTTCCTGGTTCCATGATTATTGTCTGTCTTCCTATTTAAACCCCGCAAGTCTGGTCCTCGTTGTCAGATCGTGTTTCCTGTTCCGCTTGGTTTCACTGCTGTTTATCTGACTCCTGGTTTTGATCTCCTGCTCGTCTACTGTTTTCGCCTGATTGCTGCCCGTCCTGACTTCTGCTTCTGTTACCGACTATTCTTCTGGATTTCCCTTGTCTGTACTGCGTTCCAGGAAGCACTGGTTATTTCAGCCCCAGTGCACTGTGTCACACCCTTGGGGATTTCTGTCCTGAGTCCCCTCGGTCTGTGCCGAATTGCAAAGGGTGCCTTAACTCTGCCTGCCGGACTCCCACTCCAGGTAAGATCCCTGACAGTTTCAGGGTTCTGGCTATTCTACTGCAAGTGTGATACTTAAGTTGTGACGGACTATGTTTTTTATTTACTTTGGATACAGTTTCTCGGTCCATAGAGAATTGCTGCCTGCTGCTAGGCTAGCTGTATTACATCATTATTATGGCTGAAATATCTTCACCAGCACACCATGTGACATTCCCATTAAGCGTTTAGCATCGGGGTGTGATATGCTGTATATCATGATATTCTTAGACATAAAATTCAGCATTTACTTCACCATACACTTGGAAGTGAATTAGAGCGATGACGAGAACTCAGTAGGGATTTTCCAGGCTGTCAGATTTTGATCAGCTTCATGATTTTTTTTTTTTTTTTTAAGGCTTTTCACACACAGAAACTTCTGTATATCAATTCCCACACTGCTTGCAGGTTATGTTTCTTAGAATGCTGTTTAGAATTTGTATTTCATATGAGATAATAAGCCCACATTTCACAATCAATTAATTACCAGATTCATTCTTTCATTTTTTTAATTTTATTTTAGATTTTAGACAATTTTATTGTGGCTCTGTCTCTTATACATTACGTAACTGAAGTGAATACAACCTACATGGATGTTTTACAAGGAATCTAGTGATCATACATTAACACTTCTTGCATAGGTTGCAATTCTGACACTATGTCTGATGTTTAGCAAAAAGTGAGCCAATCAAATATTGTGCTTTCAAAGTTGAGTCTAATATTGTTAATGAATATATATATATATATATATGTATATATATATATTATTTATTTATTTATTTGCATGTGTTGCAGAGCTATACAGTAATTGTTGGTGGTATATAATAATAACAAAGCATAGAAGAATAATGTATTGTGTATAAATTATTTTAGTGCGTTAAAGATTAGTGATACATTATACTCATAGCTTGGTCAAAATTTAATATTCTACTTGTTTATAGTCCTAGCATTTCTAGCAATTCTCTTACCACTATAAAAGCATACCATTTAATATCTAAAAAGGTTTAAACCCAACTAATTAAAAAAAAAGTGATGCATCACTGATCTAGTGACACTCTAAGCTCCAAAACCACAGCATCCTAATGGTGAATAGATGATTTCCATGTTCTCTAGCAGTGTAAACATTACCATATCAGAGTAATAGCAGCATTTACATGTTGCCTAGAACACTGTTTTAAAAGATCTTAAAAAGGGATCTGTTACTTTTTTTTTTTACGTTGGAATGTCCAACCCCTCCCCCCTGCCCATTTTTTTCTAATTAATTTATATATTTTTTAAACAATGCTTATTTCCAAAGTTATACATAAGGCAGGTTTGCAAAAGGTGGGGCTTTAGTCAAGCTCCACATCATTTGTCAACTTTGCCATAGTGTGTTGAGTGTTTACTTACCTCCTACTGTTTCAATTCACATCCTCGCAGGGCCTGGTTTTGTGGGATCACGATAACAATGGGCATGCACATTGCTGTACTCATTATATCCTATGATGGGGGCATGGTTTAGTGCACCCCAAGTGACTAATGACATAAAAAGGGTAATTCAGTGAGAAATTTGAAAAATTCCATTAATATAGATCCATCAGGACCAGCAGATGGAAGTTAAATGTACTAAGAAGAGCTCAATAATACCAATGTATTTTAGTTCCAACCTCTATGCTGTAGGAAGGAAGGATATTTTATATGGATATATAAAGATTGATATCAAGGTCCAGGGGCCCCTTTACTTTATCATAGAATGAATCGTGATATATTTCCCCGATAGTCATGCGGATTGTGAAACTTCTGACCTCTTAATCATAATAAAAGCTTGTCCTCCCTTTCACTTTTCTAGTTGCCTAAATTAACATAAATATATATATATATATATATATATATCTATATGTATCTCCATTAATGTATATGTCTATATAAATATATGCCCCCCATATATGACATGTAACTCCCCTGTACTTTACAGTGACAAAAGACACAAATAATTTTTTTTATATTTTAAATAAATTCTCATAATGCAAGGCCCAAACAGGAAATATTGTTACTTTTTTGTTGATTAGAAATGTTTTCCAGTGCTCTTGTGGTGATTATAATTACAAAGGTTACTCGGATATTAGATCCCTATTCACTTTTAAGTACTCTTATGAAGGATAATGATAACAATTCTACTTATGTTCTTGCTATTAGGATTTTCTATAGCTCTTGAACTTTCAAACAATATACAGATTGGCCAATTTAGTGTTTAAGGATCATCATGTTCATTTTTTAGTTCCAAAAGTCTATAATGTGGATAAATACAAGCCTTTCTATGTATATATCCATCTGGACAAGTTTTTAATTATTTAATGGATAGAATTATAAACGTATCACCAGCTTTTCTGATTTTCATAATTAAATACTTAAGAACAGTATTTCTGGCAAGGAAATCATTAATTTTATATTCTCTAATAATAATTACATCAACATAGTTTGGAGTGCAACAAATCCAATAACAAGTTTTATCAATTTAGTATACCGTAAATCATGGGGGGAATGTTGGATAAGCTACTGTGGGAGTCTGTTTTCTGCCTGGGCAAATTTGTATTAGCTTTGCTAATTTTATTTAAAAAAAATATCTTGCTATCATGATGTTGTTACCTAGCTTGCTCAACAGTAAAGTTTGAATTTCTATAGTCGCTGTCCTGTCGTCTCATGTTGTTAGAAATATTACTATAAGCCAAGTCACTTTTATGTTAGTTATGCCTTTCTGATACTCCTTTTGTGTGTGTATATATATATATATATATATTTATAAATGATCACAATTAATACAATTTGGAATTTAGTCTGCAAGGTATGGTTACACCTACACTCTCCAGAACCCCTTAATGACATTATTTCCTATAACATAAACGATACCTTTATAAGACATATACCCACTTATGTACACTGTATGTGAAAATGTGCATGTACACCCCTAACAATTATTGAGTCTAAACTTGTAGGAGTGTCCCCATACTTTTAGCCATATAGTGTACTTTTAGTTTGTATATTTTACATTGTTTGTCTCAGCCGGGGTTCAACAAATACAAAGTGCCAGCTTGGAATTTTGTTGTGGTGCCTGGGTGTTGTGAACATGTTTTATCCGAAGCGGGCGGCCAGCCGGGACAGAGTGGAGGAGGCCGACTGCATAAATTGTAGACAGGTGGAGAGGAAGCTGTAATCTCCCTGCTCAGCTCCCTTGAATGCTGCTTAATGATGCTGAGGCCACAATATAACGTTACTCTGGCCCCGGCATCACAAAGCCGCGAGGGAGCAGAGTAGAGAGATCACAGCTCCCGTGCAGCCGGCCTCCTGTCTCCACTCTCCCCCAACTAGCCACCTTCTGGACCCCAGGGAAAGTCTATCTACTCCAGCTCTACCAAAGGTAGGGAGGCTGGGTGGACCTATATTGCATTACAAATATAATCATTTGTGAGTATATGACTGCCACTAGAGGTATCGCTGGTAAACGCATTTTCTCTCTGAAATGCAGTGCTTACATTGAAAAGCCTGCAGGGACAGTCTATAGACACTAGACTCACTACATTAATCTGTAGTGGTCCTGGTGATTATATTGTCCATTTAAAAATACTATTCTCATTAAAAGTAAAGCTTTGTAAGCTTAAAATAATCCTGGCTTTTAACTTTTTTTTTAGCTGGCTCCTAGATTCAAAGAAAATTTGTCAAGCCCTGTTCTCAGCCTCACCCATTGCTAATAGGTGCATCCAATCCAGCCAAGAAATATCTCTAGACAAACACTGGCAGTACAATAAGTTGTGAAGTAAAGATATTTTAGATGTTGAACTATGATAGGATGGCATTATTTTAGGATACCACCTGTGCCATATGTCTATTTTCCACACATGTATGCCCTTCTATAGCCATCCTGGTGAAGTATGCTATTATTGTGAAGTAAAAGTATCTAGGACCATCGGAAGCCCAGCCATGAAGTGATAGGCTACACATATTCAAAGGGTGGTCTAGCATGTACAAATCAATCTATAGAGTTTGAAACTGCCCCCTGGAAACTACATCCACATAAGAGCTGTGCATCAGGAGCTTTATGAAATTGCCAAACAGCTGTACATCAGCCTCACCTGCACAATGGCAAGTGTCAGCTGGAGTGGTATTACGTGCACTTTCGCTGAGCAATAGAAGCATGTTCTCTGCAGAATAATAAAAACAGAAATAAGTTGGTGAGAGCACACTAAAAAACATGCATATTACCACTCATGTATAAATAAACGAATCCTGCAGATAAAACAAAACAGGAAAAACAACATGGGGTAATAACGTTTGAAAAGTGTGAAAGCTATAATGAAATTAGTCTCACTCACATGGTGCTGAGCCACTTGACATAAGCTGGCTTAGACTAAGTGTATTTGGATCAATACAGGTGGTCTCAAGGTGCCAGACTGTCTTTTCTGTGTTGTCCTTATGGTGTTTAAACATATAGTCCAGGATGCAGGATATCAGCAAAAAGTACATTTATTGGACAAACTATTATATAAAGACATCTTTAAAACCAAATGAAAGAGTCCACTATACACATAAATAGGTACTTGACGCGTTTTGGCATTAGCCTTTTTAAAAAGTGATGGATTGTTGAAAAAGGCTTATGCCGAAACAAGTCAAGTATAAATTATATATATTGTTTTTTTTGCTGCTCCTTTTTTCCTCTCTATTTACTTTTTGTCACTTGTATATGGCACCTATACATTTATATTAGGTATATATTTTGCAGTTCACTGGCACATTTTTGAGCCCTTTTATTTAGTCTAAATTGTTTGTCCCAAAATTGATGGATGAAATTCATCGCCACTTTGCCAAATTTCAGTCCATCCAAGAAAATTGTTTTTTTAGACATACTAATTTGGCTGTACTGAATTGTTTCACTATGGTCAAGTCTAGTGTTGAAGAAGTCAAATGTACTGTACAGAGCGCTGACCTTAACCCTTTTGAACACATGCTCAGTGAATTGGAAAGTTGAGTTCAAGCCAGACGTTCTCATCCAACATTAGTGCCTGACTTAAAAAATGCTCCATTGGCTGAATTTGCACACCTTCCACAATATGTGAAATAGAAACAATCCAAAATCTTGTGGGAAGACTTTCCAGAGTGGTAGCTTCTTGAACTGCAAAGAAAGGAGGGTCCAACAAGCTCATTAAGGTCTGATGATCAGGTGCCACCATTCTTTAGCCATACAGTGCATGTGTTTACATATAAAACAGAATCTCTTAAATGTCCACTTTTGTATGCTGTTCTTTGAAGAAAAACTGATCAAGCTATCAGTATGACTATCATATGCATCTTGAAACAGATGGTTACTAATCAGCAGGACATTACAAAAAAAATTGGAGAATGGTTTTCAATTGTGGATTTGCCTAAATCATTAAATACGTTTCATTATAAACTCTGTAGGAGTATAATCATTTGAGGTTGAGAACAAAAGCCACTGGGTAGAAGTACATAAATTGGAATATCTCAATGGAACAGCCAGGTAATAAAAAAATAAAGAGGACACAGTGAGATTGCTGCCATAATGAGAAATGTTTAGAAGTAATTTTAACATTTTTATTCTATTTTATTCTATTTTCTAAAGTTTTATTTATTCGTGCAAATGTCCATTTTTGTTGCATGTATTCTTGTTTTGTTTTCTTTTTAGTGAAGTGAATGCACTTTGTCACAGAGGAAGGTACCAGATTAAAAAAAATAAAAGAAAAAATGTAACCATGTAACATTTTAAATGCATGTGCATTATTTTTATGAATACACATTCAAATATTTCTTTAACCTCTTAAGGACAATGGTTCTTTTGAGATGCAACGTGTTTGTGACCAAGGTCTTTTTGTCACTTTTGTCATTATACCATAATTTCACCCTTTCTGCTTACATGCATCCATACATATCATATATATTATATTTATATATATATATATATTTATATATATTTATATATATATATATATATATCAGTGTTTGTAATTTGCTTTACATGCAGGCAAGTATCACACAGGAGTAACAGGAAACATTATTAAAAAGATCTCATCCATCTTTCCCGACCTAGTGGAAAAAGAAAACTTGTCTTGAGAAAAGTTCCATAGAGGACTGAAATGTCCATTTTCTGGTGTATAATTGCACAATAAAACTTCAAGATTTATTTACAAAGTCCTGATAGTGCACCTTGCTTGATATAAATAAATATATATATATATATATATATATATATATATATTTTTTTTTATATGTTCAATAAATTATATATATATATATATATATATATATATTATATTGAACATATGAAATATATATATTTCAAATGATTAAATCTTAATTAAAAAGAGGGAAGGGCTCATGCCATTGTACAGAGCACTGGTGATACAACACTTGGGAGTATTGTGTGCAGTACTATAGACCATGTTTCCAGAAGGATATTAATATTTTGGCCTGCGTTTCAATTCATGAAAATTAATTAAGTTAATTCACAGATCAAGTGCAAAGAGATCAACAGAGGGAGGAAAATGAGTAAATAATAAAAAACTTTATATACTACTTATTGTTTTTTTTTAAAAATATCATATTTACAGTTTTTGTTTTTTACTGCTCCTCCTCCTTTTCCTTCTATAGGTTACTTTTTCTCAATTGATCTGTTTTTTTTTTTGGTTTTTTTTACTGTCCCTTCCCCCCTTCTTTTTTTCCACTGGTTCAAGAAAGATGGATGAGATCTTTTTAATAATGTTTCCTGTTACACCTGTTTGATACTTGCCTGCATGTAAAGCAAATTACAAACACTGATGTAGGAACTTTCTGTTTGAATTATTTACACAGACTGATTTCTAAACTTCATTGTACTTTAAAGAAGTCTGTTAATCATCCAGATACACCAACAACATGGAGCTCCTATAAAAGAAGGACATTAGTATAGAAAATTGGGTCCAAAGTACTCATTAAGTCATAGATTAAAAGTCACCCCAGCTTTCAACCTCGATGTTAAGCTTTTAGTCTTCAGAGTCTGATGCTCGTGAGGTCCTCATAATGCAGGTATTACTTCACTAGATGGAGGATTCCTTGTATAGTTCAAGGGCTAGGATGGGGTCAGTGGTGACAATTGGCTAACTGTTACAGGGCTGGTAGCTTATACATCTCTCAGTATTACAAATAGAGGATGAGGAAGAGCAGATGATCTGATCAACTGCTGACCCAGCATAAAGGGAGAGGGCATTGAGGCAGTGATCAATGAGAACCTGACCACCAGCCAAGCATATTGATGGATGGGGTCCAAATATAAAAAAAATAATCAAATTAAAGTTCGGTGATTAACCCACTGGGGAGATTTGCCTGGTGCATCATAAAGCCTGCCCGGGCCTGTAGATAACTTGAGTGTTATGGACAAGTTAATGTGGGTGGCTCAGGCTGCTGCTACTACTCATTCTATTTCTTCAAGAGCCCCGGTTCAAACCTTTGAGAACAGTTAATATATTTAACCTATGAAAACCAAAATATTCTCAGAAATCAACCATTGTTACATTAAATCAGTTAGAGACTTATCAAATATCTCTTGAAAAAAGAAGAAGATGCGTTAATGAATACATGACTGTCATTGAAGTGGCCTTATTTATATCAAAAGGTTAATTGAAAGTACTAGAATCATTGCAAATCAATGTGTAACAATAGCATGCTTTTCAATTTTTGGATTTAACATAATGCAATGTTTTAACTCTTAGATCAATGACCCTGTCTGCACCTTGTCAGAAAGTGCTCTAAAAACCTGTACTGAATTCCAATAAATAAGACAAGAAAGGCAAGAATTGTAACAGAGAGATGAAGTGTAGAAATTATATATTAAATCCATTTGTCTAATAAACTTAAAATAGAAAAAAAATTGTAACAGATATTCATCTAGTAAATTGTTTTAACAATGGCATTGTAACATGCAGGCTGAGGAGCTAGAAATATAGGTGAGTTATAACCCTTCCAAAGTCACTATTTTGACTTAACATTTTAATCTTGTTGTCAACAATCTACTATTTAACATTTAAAGAGTAAATCATCTAAAAAAGCAAGCATTATGGCTTATAGATAATGAAAACAAAAAAAGAAAGGGCCGGAGGCGTGGCTAGCTGTGCAACGGATCAGACGTGTCTAAGAGGAGCTCCAGCTCTATAGCTATCTAATTAACCATAAAGCAATGCAATTGATGAGAATTACCAGCTAGAATAGCATTCTAGACTCCCCTAAAGTGCCATGCCAACACAAGAAAATTGCCCAAGTGGAGAATTCCCTACTATCAGGCATCTGCAGGTTCTTCGATAGGCCGCAGTAGCAGGCCCAGTCCAAGATGGTGCACGGGAGACCACAAGGCTCCAGCGAGTCTGAGGACTCTCAGGGGAACAGAGCTCTACTGCCTTGAGGGCTCTAAGTGGAATATATCGGAGAACAGACTCAGATAATGACACTTCTCCATCAACAAATGAGATATTAAGAAGCTCCTACTAGTTCTCGGTGTAGTCTGGAGAGCAGATTTGGCAGGAGTGCAAGCAGAGATAGGCAGCTTAACCTGACGAGTTCGGGGGAGTGGAATCCCATGAAGAAGAACGGAAGGGCAGTTAACAGAGATCTGTTCCCAGATGCCAACAATCTCCCTGCAGGTCCAACTACTTAAAAATAATTACTCCCACTACTGGATAGAATATCCAGACGCTTAGAGTATGAACTGGAATAAAATTAAGAATGAAAAACTCATAATAATGTTAAATACTTAATAAGAGAAACGATGACAGTCATTGTTAATACCCATTCCTAATAGTCAGAATCCAATGGATAACAGTCTTGCCTAATGGCACACCTCCAAATACCCTAGTCAAAAAAATACATATTTATCTCTATAATGCTACAGACTGCAGACTTTAATTATATCTCATGAGGTCAATGTCTGAAAGCTTAGAGATTAAATCATCATGTCCCTGAAATAGAAATACATATGTATGTTAATCTACCTCAGGAACTGGTCAAGAACCAAATGCTAGCTGTATACCTGAAGGACTGTCGGTACCTTAATAAGAGGATCTCAAAAACAGAGAGAAACTACTAACTAATAAAGTTAGAGGATGAGAAAGGGTGTGTGGGTGTGCATTTGAGACCGCAAGTAAGTTTGTTGGTGTTAAACCAGGATACATGACTTTAGCCACGTCATGGGCCTCCTTACTTTGAGATGCTCAGAGAGTGGGAAAGCTTAATGAGGTGAGGGGATCACGAGCGACCGAAAGGGAAGTGTGGATGAATACACTTGATGAATGTCTGCTTGCTGTGATACCCATAGCAAAGGGATCTAATGGTAGGCAACTCTACATCTTCCATGGCATGAGTGAGTACACTGTGCAGCCACACTTGAGGAAAAAAGTATCTGAATAGATCAGAGCAAGAGTGTAGCATGGCTTACGACAATATGATTTATTGGTCACTCTTCAGAACCTGTTCTTATTTTTATTTTTTCTTTACAATGTTTACTGTACTACATTGTGATTTGACTTATGCATATCCACATCAAAAATAAAGAATTATAAAAAAAGCAAAGGGCCAACTCAAAATACTTATTTTTTATGGGTATCAATGATTCATATAAACATTAAGTTACTGTTTCTGAATAAGACTCTTAGCATTTTTCGAGATTCAGATTCACTATCTGTAACACAAAATTTAACCAAGACAATACTGAGATAATGCTGCACTGTTAAAATATGTAAATTATGATGTGTGACTGTGTGTGTGTGTGTTTGTATGTATATATATATATGTGCTTTCATCCTAGCCTTAAACATCAACACTACACACACACACCTCAAAATTAAACACTACATACTAACAAAACCGTGCATTCAACCTTTAACCCCTTAAGGACCAAACTTCTGGAATAAAAGGGAATCATGACATGCCACACATGTCATGTGTCCTTAAGGGGTTAATGTAGTGTATTAACACACCCCTGCATTTAAATGCCAACACTATAAACAAAAACCTTGCTGCATTCAAATGGCAACAGTACATACAAACACACACGTATTCAAACACCAACACTACACACATATACATCCCTTCATCCACATACTCCATACAAAAACATGCTTAGATTGAAACGTACAGACATTGCTCCTAAATATAAACCTGCAAGAATTGGCAAATGGTAGATCTACAGCTGGTAAAGCATTGTTAGAGTTGAGGATCTACTTTTTGGAGACAGATCCAAGTTGTTCATGGCTCTAGGCAGGTGTCAGATTGGAGCCCCCTCTTAAAGCCCTGGGCTTTGTTTCTGTGATTGGTTTGTGTGAGAGTGTATGTAGTGGCTGAGTGTTGTATGTGGATGAGGGTGAGAGTTGTATGGAGGGAGGCTGAGTGTGCCTGTTTGAGCTGGTGGAGTGTTGTATGCATGGTGACTATATTGTGTGTATAATGTAGTCTAAGTTTGGATGGGTAGTGTTGTGTGTGTGTGTGTATGTTTGTGTCCTCCCCGTTCTCCTGCTTACTTTCCTTGGTGGTCCAGTGGATCCCTGGTGGTCCAATGGTGGAGCTCCATTGTGTGTAGCAATATTGGATAATGAACACGTTAAGAGGAGCCTGGGGGACAATGATCAGGGTCCTGATCATTGGTGGGACAGTGAGTCATTATTTTTATGCACATCTGATAGTTACCACTCTGTAAAAGAAGTGTGAGAGACATGGTCATGGTCCTATCAGTCTTACTCATCTACAAGCATAGTGTTGAGAGATGGAGAGGTAGTAAAACAAGGCAGGAAAGAGATGAGATGTTTTAATTTAGCAGGGGAAACAATGACACTGATGCCACGCTCTTCTTGCAATATGACTGAATCATTAACATTTCTAGTTGTATGAAGTCTGTGTAAGCGGTTTTAATGACCATGTTATACACATGGCAGACTATTGCCATAAAAAAATATCAGAATTATATATGGAGGGAAGTGATACTATAAATATAGCAGCAGAAAATCCAGGAGCAAAACCAATATAAATTAAATGAATAAGATCAATCAGTGTAATCAATGCAACTGTAATGTTAAATCAATCCGTAGATACAATGTTGCTAAAATGTTAAGTTGTTACTTGTTACTATTTTGGTAAAAATGAGATGTCAGTACTGGTGTGGAAAACTCAGGCCTCTAGGTGTGTACAGATATCTGTATGGCATAGATATCTTCAACCTAGGGAACGAAAAAATCCCAAGGTCAGGATATCTTTTTACCAAATGTTATACTTCCACATGGTTTTATTAGATGAAAGATGCAATGATCTTATTGATAAAAGTATTGATAGGGGCGTGTCTGACTTCCGGTGAGAGCGGTCGCATGGCTTAGGAGCTCCGCCAACATCCCGACCTAAAAGCAACTTTATTCACAGCATTTGTCGATAAAACTTGATAAAACTCACCTGCCCTGCCGTAGTGAATGCACAGGCACACCATGCCCTCAACTAAACAACTAAAACTCTCTGAAACGGCCAGAACGAAAAGATCTGAACGACGCAAAGAAACCCAAGATGGCGACGATGCGCTTAACCTGTCGGATGGCCAGTCTGACTACGAAACGCACACTACCAAGTACTCAGAGGGCCCGGTTACGGAGCGCGGCCTCCACAAAATGCTGCAGGAACTCCGGGCGACAATAACAGCCGACTTTCATCGCATAACTGGTGAACTGCACAAAGAAATCTCCAACTTAGGTGAAAGAACGAATAACCTGGAAAACAAAACGGATGAATTATGTGCGGCCCACAATGACATAGCGGACAAACTCCAGGTACTTTCGGAAGAAAACGCAATGCTGAAAACCAAAATGGCGGACATAGAAGACAGGTCTAGAAGACAAAATGTACGTTTTAGAGGCATACCGGATGATGTTTCCAGCGATGCTATGCCTGCTTACATTCTTTCCCTGTGCAAGTCTCTAGTCCCGAGCCTGCCCGATTCAGCATGGGCCTACGACCGAATGCATAGACTACCGCGCCCGGCTCGCTTGTCAACCGAAGTCCCAAAGGATGTTATTGTCAGGTTCCACTATTATGCGCATAAAGAAACGCTACTACTGGCGGCGAGAAAACTCTCCACTTTGCCAGAACCTCACCAACACATCGCTCTGTACGCAGATCTATCGGCGGCCACGATGGCGAAGAGGAAGGAGTTCATCACGATCACTAAGACTTTACGAAACAACAACGTAATCTACAAATGGGGTTATCCCACAAAACTGGTTATATGGCGACAAGGTCGGAACTATGTGGCGAATGATCCGAAGGAAGGTATGAAGCTGATTACATCCTGGGGTCTATGGACTGGATCGCCCAAAGGACCAGAACCCGCTGAGACTGCGCCACCTAAAAGGTTCCAGGCAGAGTGGCAAATGGCTAAATCTCCAGCCAAAGCCCCTTGAACGCTTTAACATATCTACCTACTTGCAGGTTATGTTATTCTGAGGTTTGCCTTAGCGTTGTTATTTTGCCGATATGTGCACTATATATATATGTCTTTGCCCTAACTGATCACTATGTTTGAAAGTAGGCCCACTTTCAGGTACGCCTCATGGGCAGTGCCCACGCCACGTGGTGCCCACTCAGCGTTATTTAACTCACGCTTCCAATCTTTCCTTTATTACCGCTAAGCTGGCCTGCATTTTAGTTACTTAGTGCGCAACCTCACTATCCCCGGGTGCACGTTGTCATACATTTCCAACTCGTATAATTTCTGTAAAATGTATCTCAATGCTATTTTGAGGATTTAACGAACCTCTGACAACTCGCCCACTAAACCCATACCACTTGGTTTACGCAAGGCGGTACCCCAACATACCCCATGCGCTCCCAGTTATGTTCATACCCAAATGTTGTTTAAACCCCAATCAAGTGCTCTCTGAGAGCGGGTGTTGTGTAATGTGTATTGTGTATTATATAAGCTAGGGTTCTTCAGAACTCACATATGTGGTTATTGTTAGTATTATACCAATTTAAGGATACAATCCATAGGTCGGGAGGAGCCTCAAAGCCCCTCGTCGTGTCACTCCTGGGTACTACAGTTTTACCCTGAGAATGACTATGTTTGTTAACCTTACCAAGGGTTATGTATGTAAATACTTTCGTTACTGGTATATTTTCTCTTCTGTGTTTCCCCTCCCCCATCCCCCTTTTGTTCCCCACCTAGATGGTTCCCAGGAAAACCCATTGCAGGAAAGACGTACTACCTGCCGTCCCCCAGTGACCACTCGTTCTGTCTGCATGGCTTCAAAGTTTCAGAAAGACCCAAAACTCTCATGGCTCCAGGTACTCAGAGCTCGCACTACACCTTCCACCAGGATAGTTCGCTCCATAGCCTTATTGATCCTAACTCATTATGGCCCATAAATCAATGACAATCCTCTCCATAAATGCCAAAGGCCTCAATAGCCCTTATAAGAGAAAACAATTATTACAGGAAATGCATAACTCAAAGGCGGCTATTGTATGTGTACAGGAGACTCACTTTTCGAGCAAAAACCCTCCCCAACTTCGTTCCCCGAAGTACCATACAGCTTATTTTGCTCACTCGCGAACAAAATCTAAAGGAGTTGCAATATTATTCCACACGGACTGGGTGTTCACATTACGCAAACAATATACTGACAAAGAAGGCAGGTTACTTATATTGGTAGGAGAATTAAATGGAATACTGGTGACAGTAACATCCCTTTACGCCCCCAATGAGGCCCAAATTGAGTTTCTAGGCAAGGCATTCAAAAAAATTTCATCCATCAAACAAGGTCACTTAATCGTGTGCGGCGACTGTAACTGCGCCCTAGATCCCTCCCTGGACATCAAACGCACACACAACAAGTCTCCCATCAAATCCTCCGCACACAACAGCAAACTACTCTCTCAACTCATTCATACACACGACCTCTACGATACATGGAGAAATTTATATCCCAAAGCTCAGGATTACACATACTTTTCACCCGTCCACTTGACGTATACGCGCATTGATATGTGTTTTATTGACAAATCTACACTTCCCCACCTGTTAGATCACACCATCGGTCTTAGAACGTGGTCCGACCATGCTCCAATACTGATCACACTTGAGGTACCATACCCCCCAAGAGGGAGAGGGAAATGGCGCTTAAATGAGGCCATCCTTGACGACCCCAAGAATAGTCGACAGATTTCCACAACCCTTGATACTTACTTTTCCCTCAACTCTACTGAAGACACTTCAGTTGAAACTCAGTGGCTTGCGCACAAGGCGGTTATCAGAGGGGAATTCATAAAAATAGGATCTATGGCCAAAAAACGCATCATTTCCAGAGACGCCACACTCCGTCAAAACCTCCTGACACTGGAAACCTCCAATAAAAAATCTCCTTCTAAATCTATCTCCAAACAAATTGCTAAACTGCAAGAGGAAATTCATAATCTCCAGGCCCAGGTGTACGCCAAACGCCAACTCAAAACCCGCCAATCATACTACGTTCAGGGTAATAAAGCAGGGAAACTCCTAGCTAATCAATTAAAAGTCAGATACTTGCAGACAAAAATCCCATATATCCTATCCAAAGACAACACCAGAATTTACAACCCTAACGGTATTGTGGAGGAATTGTCCCATTACTATGAAGATCTATATAACCTAGCCGCTAACAGGACCACGCACATACCGAACTCTACTGAGATATCACACTTTCTATCCCAAATCACGTTGCCACAAACAACAGAACATCAAAATGAACTACTAGACGCACCGTTCACTGAGGAAGAAGTAGCACAGGCGATACGTTCCCTACCCAAATATAAAGCCCCAGGACCTGATGGCCTCTCCAATTATTACTATATTAAATTGTCGTCATCCCTAACACCGCATATCACTAAACTATTTAATAAAATCAGATTGATAGGCAAATTTCCTGGCGAAATGTTAGAAGCTTACATCATCACCCTGCCTAAACCTAACAAATCCCCAACAGTCTGCAGCAATCTACGCCCTATCTCCCTACTTAACGCTGATGTTAAATTATACGCTAAACTGATTGCCAATAGGCTTAAACCCCTCTTACATAGCCTAATTTCGGAGGAACAAGCAGGATTTGTTCCCGGGCGACAAGTAGGCGACAATACTAGGTATTGTATGGATCTGATTGATTGGGCCAATAAGCATAAAGTACAGGGCGTCTTAATGGCGCTAGACGCAGAAAAGGCGTTCGATCGCCTGAACTGGGACTATATGACCGCGACACTGTCGACATTCGGCTTTTCACAAGCCTTTCAGACCAGTGTTCTGGCCCTTTACTCAGCACCATCTGCTAAAGTATTTAATTCTGGCTTCACATCTAGAAATTTCCGAATATCTAACGGAACAAGGCAGGGATGTCCCCTGTCTCCGCTGATATTCATCCTATGCCTAGAGCCATTGATTAAAATAATAAAACAGGACAGGAATTTACCCGGCCTTGTTACTCCAACAGGAGAGAAAAAACTGGCTCTCTTTGCGGACGATATCGTGCTTTTCCTTGCCAAACCGACTGAATCTATTCCACGACTCTTAAGTACTTTATCTACCTACGGCTCCATATCGTACTACAAAAACAATGTCGGTAAAACACAAATCCTCCCTATAGGCGTTAGCAAACAAGTGACACAGGATCTGACAGATAAATACCCCTTTGACTGGAAAACGAAGGCCCTTTCCTATCTAGGGATAAAACTAACTCACTCTAGATCACAGACAATCAAAGAAAACCATATAGCGGTCCTCACCAAAATCAATAAACAAATGGCAGGGTGGGAAAAACTGTATACTTCCTGGATAGGCAGGATCAACTCAGTAAAGATGATGATTCTCCCACACATACTCTATTTGTTCAGAACACTGCCCATAGCTTTGCCTGCTTCTCTTATCAAACGGTTCCAAGCAGCAATTAATGCCCACATTTGGAAACGAAAGCCACCGAGAGTGGCCTTTCGGTCGCTTTGGCGTCCACTCCGACAAGGCGGGCTCAGTGTGCCAAATATTGCACATTACTACAGGGCAACACTGTTGGCGCAAGGCCTAAACCTCCTATTGGGTACGACGACTCCGGTATGGGTGAATCTTGAATCCGCCTGCGGCAACTTAGTCTCCCTCCCAAATGCCTTGTGGGCCTCCATTTCCCCGCCCACTCCCTCCATGCTCCCAACAACCCGATTCTTATTAAATTCTTGGCAAAAGTGGAGCACATCACTGTGGTCCAAGGAGGAGTCACTGTATCTGGCACCTCTATCAGCCCTCTCCAGTATCTCACCTGATCTCCCAACTCACAGGTGGATGTCACTAGGTATATCCCATGTTCACAAATTATTTGATAGGAATGGGCTACACCCGTTTCCAACACTGCAGGCGAAATATAGCTTACCACCAAGAGATATATTTTTATATATCCGACTGAAGAACATACTTCACTCCAATTCGATCACACATATCAACCCATTGGCATTTGGCAGTCTAGGGAGGAAATGCTTCAATGCAACAATGTCTCGTCAATCTTGTAAGTTTCTCTCCCTATGTTACTCAATGCAACACGACATCAACAAGCTTGCAAAATTGCCCTACATGCTTAAATGGGAAGAAACTCTAGGTATAGCCCCCACTATAGATGAATGGGAATATGTTATTTCGTGTACTCAAAAGTCATCGCATTGTGCCACGCTTTGGGAAGCATACGCAAAAATGCTGATGAGGTGGTACCTGGTCCCGAGCAGACTTCACAAAATATATCCTGACTCCTCCCCATTGTGCTGGAGATGTAATAAGGCGGAAGGATCCCTAGAACATATATTCTGGTACTGTGAAGACATACGTGATTTCTGGCGTGACATACATAACGCCATTCACTCACTTTGCAAAATTAAGATTCCATTATCACCCAAAAGCTACCTGGTTCACATTATTGATGACCTGCAAATTTTGCCTGCAAGGGATGCGGTAATTAATATACTCTTAGCTGCCAAAATCAGCATAGCAACCCACTGGAAAAGTCCCACCTGCCCCACAGTATCAGAGGTTCTTCGTAGAACTGACACCACATACTACCACGAAAAAGAATGGGCAAAACAGGGAGGACTGGCCAAATTCCTAGTCAAATGGCAAGATTGGGAGACATTCAGAGAAACGGCCTTCTAAGAATTGTAATCGTACTGTTATCTTACTGTTTAGGGTAGCATGCTGGTCGCCACATCCACTCCCCTATCCTCCCCCATTTTGTGTCCCATTGTACTCTTGTTCTTCACTCTACTCCCCTGGGATACCTGCCTTAAGAGGTTAAAAGTGTTTATGATTGTTATTGTGTACAACATTTGACAAACAGCCGCTTACACTCACGCACCTTGTAACACAATAAGTTGTTGCCTCCTTGTAGATGTCCACCAAAGAGTATCCGTGTAAGACACAGCTGATGTACCAAGTAGTTGCTTCACCGCGCTGTAGTGTATTGTTGTATCTGTCGCTGTCCAAACTTTTACCTCAAGCGTTGTAATACTATGTTTAAACCTCCTAATCCTGTACATGTTATCTTTTTTATTGTATTGTACTGTATTATTTTCCCCCTGTCTGTAAGTCTGTTATTATTTGTAAAATCCAATAAAACATATACATTGAAAAAAAAAAGATAAAAGTATTGATGATGGTAGATAAATATATTATATATTGTAGCAGAAACCAGTACGAAAAGCTGACTGCCCAAAGCAATATTAAATATCGCCAAAAACAACTGGGGTTTTAAGATGGAAAAAATATTTTATTAAAGATAAAAATATATTAAAAAATGAAATCACAATAGCAGCAATAAACTTTTAGGTAAAGATAGCACAAAAAAACCTTGTTCACAGGCTCTGATGGATGTGGATTACTTTTCACTCCAATGTCTCTATTTTGATCGCCGGTGAGGACGGCTTGCGTGCCACAGTGCGTTCCACCTCCAGCCTCACTTAGGGGAACTGCACTGCTCGTTGCATAATGATCTTGAGACGCCTAGACTCCGGAATGACTGTTGGGCTCCTGTGCTGATACCTCGGTCTATTGCTGCTGTGTGAACGTTGTATTTGCCGCCTGACGCGTTTCGTAAGGAATTGCCTTATTTCTTCAGAGACGTGTGTCTCAGAATTATATATATTATGTTGTATTCTAAGCATGGAGATTACCTGAAAGGTTATAAGAAAAAGAATGATGCCTAGTGGTCACTGGCAGAATAAGGTGGATATAAAAGTAGAAAGGAAATGATTAGTTTTGCAACTCAGAACTCGTGAATTATATAAATTAAAGAAAAATTGAGTTAATCAGGGAGATGCCTTTGATTTATTTTGGCATTAAACATGTCAGAAATAGAATATATTTTTGGCACCTGAGGTATATGTGATTTTTTAAAAAAAAAATCCTTTCATTCTACATGTGTTTACTCTTTTGTTGTGAAATCATTGTAACAGTGCAGGCCTAACAAGGAGTACCGAGACATTTACCTTTTTTATTTTTAGTCCTGATGCGACAGACAATAAATCTAGAAAGTCAAAGTTACCTAGTGTTGTAGATAACATTCTAAATATTTTCAAAATTATTCTTCATCTGAAACTGTTGTTGTGTGAAGTATTTCGTATTTAAGTAGAAAATGGTAAAAGAGTCAAGGATAATGTTATTGTTTTTTTTTATTATCGTTTTTTTATTATTTTTTTTTTTTTTTTTTTTATTTTAAAATTTCTTTATTTGATTTTTAACATATAACATATACCATACAAATATCTCATATATAAAATATTAATACATATATAGAAAATATACACATATATAATTCTTCCATTTTACAGATTCTCATTTGTACATACTAGAACCTCACACATACACACACACAAGACATAGTGGGATAGGGTAACAACCTAGTTGAGTTGCTTTGAATATGATTATGTATATAGCAATTCAATATGATGAAGCCTTAAATTAGGGTCTTTGGGAGCTACTGATTCCTTTCTAACAGTTGTAGACATTTTTTACTCATTTCATATTTACGTACGTTCTCCTTAGTTCTAAATAGTGTTTTCTCGTTTTTAAGCTGTAAAACCAATTGGTTTTCCCAGTTTTTATACTCAATTGTTGTGGAATTTTTCCATTTTCTGGCTATTAGTATTTTAACTGCTACAAAAGCATGGGTCACTAAATATTGTTGGTATAAACAAAGGTCCGGCCAATGTAAATGAAGCAGAGCAGTGATTGGGGATTGTTCTATCCAGATTGTATCCCAAATATATAATTTTCTAAAGACTTCCACCCAAATTTTTTTTATTATTTCGCAGTTCCACCATATATGTATAAAGCTACCAACTGCTGAGCCACATCTCCAACATTGGCTGGACTCCCTTTGATCGATTCTGTTTAATCTGCTTGGTACCAAATACCACCGATAGCAGATTTTATAGTGTGTCTCAAATAGAATCGTATTATGAATATTGTTTTTGACTTGTGTCAACATATTGCCCCATTCTAGTAAGTCTATTTTTAGATTGCATTCTTGTTCCCAGCTCTTTATCTGTTTAGATGAGTTAATTTTAGGGGATGATCTTATCAGGGCATAACATTTAGCCATATTTTTGTTTGGATTTTCATTTCCAAAAATCTGTATTATAAGACTATTCCTATTATTATTACTACTTGCGAGGTTCTTCCCCAGACATGATTTTATCCTTAGATATCGAAAAATCTCCATTTGGGGGAGACCAAATACTTCTGACAAGGTTAGGAAATCTTTCATTTTATCTCTCAATAATATGTCTTCTAGTGTTAGGATATTCCTTCCCCTCCAAGAGTCAATTTTTAAGTCATTTATGAAAACCTCTAATAAACCTATCTCCATAAATCCATATAGATTTCCCAAAATTTTTAGTTTATTTTTAATCAAAAACCATTGATTTAATAGATGGGAAAGGATTTTATTACCAATTACTTCTCCATACTTTTTTGGTTGCCAAATAGCCCTTGTTAGTTTTATCCCATTCAATGTTTGGGTCTCTAAACAATACCAAGCCAATTTTCGAGAATCTATTTTTGTCAATAATTGGGTATGGTATACAATAGTGGCTTCGTAATGATTTATCAAGTCTGGGAAATTTACCCCTCCCTGTCCTATAGTGTTAGTTAATTGATCTAGGCTAATACGCGGTCTTTTCCCCTTCCAAATAAAGTTTTTAATTAACCTTTGTACAATCTCAATCCAGGGTAAGGGAATTTTTAAAGGAACCATTCTAAAAAAATAGGTCCATCTAGGAATTATATACGAATTGATTATATTTATCCTTCCCAACCAGCTAAAGAATAGACAATTCCATTTTTTTAGTGTTATTCCAGTGGACTTCAGTAGCTTCTTATAATTAATCTCTATTATTTTGTCAATATCATCTGATATAAGTATACCTAGATATTCAAAGCTGCCGTTAGCATCTGAAAAGCCATAGATCTTAAGAAATTCATCTTTCCAGTTTTTATTGCAATTTTTGAACATCACTAACGTTTTTTCTATATTTATCTTATAATTCGAGACTATACTATACTGTTCTATCTCTTTCATCAGGCTCTCAATTGACTCGGCTGGGTCTGTAAGGGTCAGAATGGTATCATCGGCATACATACTGATTTTCAATTCTCTGTCTAGAGAAGGGACTCCCCGAATATTGGGGTTATTTCTTATTCTAATCGCCAATGCTTCCATGGACAATATATATAAAATGGGTGACAATGGGCACCCTTGACGGGTACCATTTTTTAGATGAAACCACTCTGAACACAAATCCAATCCTACCACTCTTGCCATCGGGTTTTGATAAATAGAACCAATTGCTGAAAGCATCCAGCCATCTATTCCCATTGCCTTCAACACCCCCATCATAAATCCCCACCCGACCCTGTCAAAGGCCTTTTCTGCATCCAATGACAGGGTCAGGAGGGGAATCCCTGAGCCATCGCTCCAATCCAGGACATCGATCATTCTCCTTATGTTAGTGCTCGCCTGTCTTGTGGGGACAAATCCTATCTGATCACTGTGTACTAGATCTCCTACTATCCCTTTCAGCCTTTCTGCCAGTATAGAAGAAAATAATTTAGAATCCACATTGATAAGAGAAATGGGGCGATAGTTTTTTAATTCTAGGGGATCTTTGTCCTTTTTAAAAATAGGAATTATATTGGCTTGTAAAAGTTCTTTTGGGCCCCTGCCATTCATTGTTATTTCATTATATGTTTTGGCCAGATGTTCCACCAAAATATCTCCATAGATTTTATAAAATCTATTAGTCAGACCATCCGGACCAGGAGTTTTATAGCTCAGTAATTTTTTTATAGCTGTACGAAATTCTGTTTCTTGCAAGGGAGCGTTGAGCTTTCCTTTTTGGTCTTCTGCAATCTTGGGGAAACATATTTCCTTCAGATAATCATTTATTATTTGATCTTTTGGTTGATTTGGAATATTATACAATTCTTCGTAATATATTTGAAAAGCCTTTGCTATATCTTCTGGTTTCTTTAATAATATTTTTTCCTTCCTAATACTATGTATCCTGTTTTTTCCTTCTGTTTTTTTCAATTTTTTAGTAAGCCATTTATTGATCTTATTATTTTCATAATAGAAGTTTGCTTTCATCCGATCTAATTTTTTTTCTATTCTTTCCCTTTCTATTTTTTCTATCTTCATTCTAAGCTCTGATAGTTGTTTAGATGACTCTGTGTTTAGTACAATTGTATTTTTCCTTGCTAATTGATAATATTCAATATAAAGTCTTTCCCTACTCAGGCCTTTTTCTCTCTGGATCTTATTTTTTAGCTTAATCAAGTACCCCCGAACGACAGCTTTGAAAGCACACCATATTGTGGCTGCTGAGAGTTCTTCTGAACAATTCTCTCTAAAATACAGTGTGATTAGTTGTCTTATTTGTTCTTGATCATTTTTGTTATTCAAAATGTAGTCGTCTAGCCGCCATGTCGTGTTAGATCTTTTTTTGATTTCTGTTTTTATATTGAAGACCATATAGCTATGATCTGACCATATGTTTTCTTCTATCCTTATATTTATTATTTGTTCTACTAGATTTGCTTCTCCCAGGATTAAATCTATTCTTGCAAGAGAAGAATGAACTTTTGATGTATGTGTATATTCCCTTGCTTCTGGATTATATACTCTCCATATATCTAATAGGTTATGTTCTAATGATATATTTCTAAGTATTCTGGCTTGATTGTTCAGATGCTTGGATATTGGTTTATTATCTCTGATTTTTTTATCTAGGACAGGATCCATTATACAATTAAAATCTCCCGAAACTACCAAAAGTCCCACTTTGATCTTATCAACTTTTCCCATTATCATTTTAAAGTATTTAGTTGGGAGTATATTCGGGAGGTATACATTGACCAGAGTATATATTTTCTCATCTAGCTTACATATCAATATTTGAAATCTTCCTTCTATATCTATTTCCTCATGTATTATTTCTTTATTAATTTTTTTCGTTAAGATTATAGCCACTCCCCTTTTCTTTTTTTTTTTTAAGGACGCTTGTGATATTATCTCATATCCTTCATATGCCCATCTCCTATCTTCTGTGTTCCAATGTGTCTCTTGCAACATCGCCAGGTCTATTTGTTTTTTCTTGAGTAGTTCCTTCATCATAATTCTTTTATAAGGGGTGTTAAGCCCCTGTACATTAAGTGAAATACACTTCATATTGTTTCTTTTATCAAGTAATTCCTTTCTGAGCTGTCATCCTACCCACTTCATTCACACACATCTGAGTTCTCATAATACAGAGAAACCCATACACACTCATTCTTACAAGCTGATATGACAGTATAAATACAACCGTCTCTTCAGTCTGTAAGCCTAGAAAATCTCTCATGAGATGTCTAGGGCTAAGGTCTAAGTCAGACCCTAAAGTGGTAGCCCGTAAGGGGGACCTACGAGGCTGAAGTTATTATTATCTGTTCCCTGCTCCCTGCCGTCCTCCCCCTATCCCCACGTCTCTCCATAGTAAATTTTAACCTATGGGGGAAAAGGGAGCCCGGGAGACGGAAGACCAGAAGGAGGGAGGGGACGTTAAAAAAAAAAAAAACAAAAAAAAAAAAAAAAAACTTCACTTATTTTAATTAATTTATCTTTTGGATCAACCCATCGTAATGTTCTTTCTTAAGTCTATTGTGCGATGATAACAATATAAATTCCAGACATCATCTACTTATAAAAGGAAAATTTTGCCAAAAATAAATATTCCTCAGTGTTCTAAACACATTCTATTATTAACTTTTTAATCTATTTGCCCCTTAGTGCTTAATTAAACAACATATAATAAATCAGTAATATCTTATCTCCATATATTAATTTCATTTGGGTTTAACCATGTTCAGTGTCTCATTATTATTGTGATGAGTTAAATTTTCCTCCTCTTAGCCCTCATTATCTATTATTTGACTCCCTTTGTTCAAGCTTAAATGTGTCGTGCTGTATTTAACCATATAATAGCCACTTTACTTTCCTTTCCAAAAATATCAACCAATTTCCAATATTTATATTCACCTCTTTTCTAATCAATTTCTTTAATTAACCTTTTAATCCTACTACTTCTAAGTGCTTTATTATACCCACCAATCTAAATCGGCAGACATATATACCATTTATGTCGATCCACTCGGAAATCTTATCTCCCTTCTATTTGTTCTAAGTGGGTTTCATGCTTTTACTCATTTATAACATTGGGTTACATCCTATTTATTAATTATTACTTTCCTACCACCCCCTGTTCATAAATTACCATATTCGTGACGTGTATTTATCACCAAAATAATAACTTTGCCATTTCCTAAATCGTTTTATCGTATGCCCACCAACCAATTGTATTAAATATTCATCTTCGGATTGCCCATCATATTCGATTTTCTACTCCTCTCTGTTAAACAGAGAGAGAGGGAAAAGTAGAGAAAAAAAAAAAAAAAAAAAAAAAAAAAAAAATATTATACATATATATATATAAAAATACTAATAATAAGTCCTTTTCTTCCACCCCCTCTCTCCCCCCTCTTTAGACTCTTATCTCAAGGAATAATTCGTCCATTCTTGTAATTCTTTTGGGTTTAGAAAAACTTTCTTCTTATCATTCCAATTTATTGTGATGGCTTTGCCTGGGCCCCATCTGTAAGCTATTTTCTTTTCTTTGAGTGGTTTCAGCGCGTCAAAGTATTTCTTTCTCTCCAATCTTACAGCTTTAGAAAGATCTTGATAAAATTGAATGTCCTTAAATTTGTCGTCTTCTGGGAAGTTTTTATTTCGCAAAGCTTGCATTAGTTGTTGCTTGAAGGTCATTGAATGGAAAGAGACTATCAAGTCTCTAGGGACAGTGTTTTGAATTTCTTGCGGTTTTTTAATTCTGTATATATTTTCCATACTTGTAACCAGGTCTTTATCTTGCAAATTCAAAGTTAGGAACAGGTCATTTAGATAGGCTTTTATTTTATCCTGGGTAATTATTTCTGGAATATTCTTTATCCTGATGTTTTTAGCTCTCGCTTTTTCTTCCAGCGTGTTTAATCGATCTTCCATTGTCTCCAATTCCAATTTCATCTTGATTTGTTCCTCTTTAATTGATTTACAATAGTTGGTTACTTGTTCTTGCATTTCTTCTACTTTAGTTATCCTTTTATTAATTTCTTCCATACTCTTTGTCATTTGGGTCGTGCTATTCTCCAGCTCCTTTTTAAAGATTTCAGTTTGACTGTCTAAACTCATTTTTATAAAATCTTGAAAGTTAGTCATGGAGCTTCTTTTATCTTCAGGTATAGATTCATCTGAAAAGGACATTTCTCCTCCTTGTTTGTTTTGAGGAGAAAAAAAGTTTGTTGGGAATTTTTCATTTACTTTTTCTTTTTTGGTCTCCTTGGTTTTTTTCTGTATCTTTGGCATAGCCATTTTCTTCTTTACTATTTCCTTATTTCTTATGTTTTTCCTTCCCTTTTTCTTTTCTTTTTCCCTTTTTTCTTCTTTCCTTTTCTCTTTCTTTATACTTTCCCTTTATTTCTTTTTCTACAGATATTAGACCCCAAGAGTTAAAGCCGCTTATATTTCTTATAACTCTTATTTTTGTTGACTTTTTATTGTGTCTCTTCCTTCCCTTTCTTATTTTCCTTCCTCTCTTCCCCTCTCTTCCTTCCACTTAGATAGGAAAGATCTCTTATCTCCTTCAATTCACCGACTTCAAATGGTCTCTCTCTATTTTTTCTCTTTTTTTTTTTTTTTTTTTCTTTTGGCCCAGTCTGAATTTATAGCTTGTTACTTTTGCAGTTTCTGTGATGGACCTTTTCAGCCCACCAATGTAATTTAGATAATTATACACTGCTAAACAAACCCTATTTGTGCCTCCATTCAGACAGGCATATATTTAATTATCACTTATATATCGTGGGACATCCGGATATTATGAGACCTTGCTTCTCAAGCCTTGTTATTCAGCTTGTTATTCAGCTTGTTATTCAGTTTTGCGTGTTTGTCTGAATATTATGTCGGAATAATCTTATTGCAACCTTTTATGAAAGCTAGCAGTTCGCAAAATCAAACCGATTCCCAAAAAAAAAAAAAAAAAAAAAAGAAAAAGAAATCTTTGACAACATCTAAGTCACTGCTGAGCGAGCAATTCCCTAGCTCAAGCAGGTTGTATTCAGGAGGAAGAAAATATAAATACCAATCGCCCTCTAAGTCACAGTTAAGTCACAGTTAAGTGGTCACACTTTCCTTATGTGCCCCCATATAATTCGTTATTCAGTTTTACGTTTTTATCTGAATATTATGTCGGAGTAATATTATTGTGACCTTTTATGAAAGCTAGCTAGCTAGCAATTCGCAAAATCAAACCGGTTCCAGAAAAAAAAGGAAAAATAAATATTTAACAGCATCTGAGTCACTGCTGAGCGAGCAGTTCCCTAGCTCAAGCAGGTTGTATTCAGGAGGAAGAAAAAATACCAATCGCCATCTGAGTCACTTGTTAAGAGGTCACACTTTACTTATGTGCCCCCATATAATTCCAACAGACTTTAGAATACTTGCGTATTTGTAGTTCGACCCTGCCAGCACAGAGAACAGTCCCAGATAACACCTTGCAGCTCTGAGCAAGTTCAGCGTACAAATTCAGCTTGCATATCGGAATAAGTCGGAATAAGTCGGTCCAAATCCATTAGTTATGTCCGGACGCCATTTCCTCGTGGCATCCTCTCTTCCAGCCTCGCGTCCCCCCTCGAGCTCCTCCTTACGGTGCGTGCACGCTCACATCTCTCTCGTCACGCCCCCCCCTTTTTTTTTTTTATTATTTTTTTTATTAACTTTGGAATACAAAGTTATATTTAAAATTAGTATATTTTCTAATGTAAAAAAGTTTGTCTGGTTTCCTAAAGCCTTTATTAGGCTGTCTATCAAATAGTAGTATTAAAGATAAAAATTCTGGCAAGTCCATCTGTATTTTTTAATTCTATAAAGGCACTTACATCACATGAGCTGTATTAATTGATTTGTTGACCAGAACGATACTTTGATGCAGGTCGCTTCAACTTTTAGTGGCCAAAGTCCGCTAATTACGATGACAATACTCGATTTGCTTTAAATGGAATATATATCACAAAAACTGGTGTTATGACATATCGAGAGGCTTCCCATGAACTCATTAAAAGAATGACTGTCTATCCTCTCCATCCTAACTCTCCTAATCTAGGATTTACAAATAATACATATTCAAACTATTGAAAGATAACAGGTAGCAAATATATATATATATTTGAGAGTTTAATTTTATTATATATAATAAAGTGTAATTAAATTAAACTCTCAATTTATTTAAAAGAAAAAGAAAAAAAAATCATTAACAACTTTATGGTGGCCACGTTAAACTGGACAAACATGATCCCAATGAAATTTGCTGTACAAAAATAGCAAGTTGTATACTGCATCATAAAATTACAATAACATGAAGTTGCAAACTAATTACAAAACTGTTACAAAACATGACATTTTAAATAAGGTGAACATACACTATATGTATATATACCTTGGGAAAGACCCGAATGGGTCGAAACGTCTGTTAATTTTTGATGTTATACCTACTGGAAAAAATTCCCTTTTTTTCACTTGTTAAGTCCTCAGAGTGCATCTCTTTATTTTTGTTTATATATCTTCAACGTGGGATTGCACCTAGGCAAAAAGATTGATGATTTGTGTGAAAGGGTGAGTGCCAAGAATCATCTTTTTGTATATATATATATATATATATAAATCTATATATATATAAATATAAAAAAGCTTCAGCAAAATGTGTCAAGTTTTTTTGCATATGGTAATTTTATCCACCTGGAATCAAGCCCTGCTGACTTCTACTACGATATCCTTATATGTGGATTATACCATCCAAACCCACTAATTTAGAGCTTATATAGCGCTAATAAGTGTGAGTTCCATTGACACTTAATTGTTCCATTTCTACTGTATTGCACTATTATTTGTCCCTTTCTCCCTTTTTAAAAGATTATATATATATATATATATATATATATATATATATATATATATATATATACACACACATCAGAAGTTGCTCTCCTTTTTTACGTATGTAAATGGTCACTTCAGTGCTTTTCACCTTTTTTGTTTTGGTATAATAACCATTACATGCCTACTACAATGAATGCAAAAACAGGATGTTAAACAGATCGGCAACATAAACTTGATATTTAACTAGCAAATGTCACGGACGGATAGGATCCAATAAGAAAAGACGAGCACAGCAAATACTAAAGAACAGAAAGTGGAATACCGGACCTTAGAACGGCCGGATTAAACTCCACTAGAATAGTACAAGACAAGCCGAGGTAAGGGATACAGGAGACAGAATAAACGTTAGGAATAGCCAAAGACATGGACAATAGAGAGGAGAATAGTCAAAGTTAAGCCAAGGTCAAAATGCCAGAAATACAAGAAATACCAACGTGCTCTGATAAACCAAACAAATGGAAACCCGACAGGGCATTAAAAAAAAAAAGATTTGATAGTTTAAATAGTCCAGGAAGGGCTCTAATTGGTTATTAGGACCTGGTGATGCCAAAATGTGCGTGCACTTTGATGATGTGATGACACATGTACATCTGTGTCACCAGTATCCAAAAAGGGTTATGTGCCTTTAAATTGCCACCTTTGGAAGTGGCTGGCGTTCGTGGGAACACCACTGCAATTCCCGGCCATGTAGCATGAAGAGCAGATGGAGACCCAGCAAGATGTAAGTTTATTTTTAGCGTGTCCGTGCTGATCGGGTGCAGACACGCTGTCATGTAACCAGGCTTGCGACCTCGCCCATTGGGCACATGGACTCCCCTGATCGGCTGCATGACAGTAAAACACTAAATAAGTTATCTCAGCTACATATCGAGGACCATTGTGGTGTATACTAAAAGGGTAAAAGTAGGCAGAGCCCCTATACTGATGTCGGTCTTCTTAGTTCTGTATGGGACATGCAATTTTGGCTTTGAAGAGTAAAACCTCTATTGAAAGGGCATTGCTCTTCAAATTGGAAGTAATTCGTTCAAGATAAACCATCCACTGTTAAATAAAAGTTATACTCCAGGTCAATGTGTTTCATCCTCACAGGACCTTATCAAGACCTGAGTTTGTGTTGTAATACTGCAACACTAACTCAATTGCCCTTGACAACTTAATCAAGTTTATGTTGCCAATCTGTTTAACATCCTGTTTTTACACACATCTTAGTAGGCTTGTAACTGTTGTAATGTTCTGATACAATATACTACTAAGGTATTGCTATGTTTAGGCTGCTAATTACATTATTACATTGGGATCATATTTGTCCAGTTTAAGGAAGCCACTATATAGTATTTAATGTGTTTTTTTTTCTTTTAAATAAATGTGTTTGATGTTGAAATTTAATAAATAATATGAATATATATATATATATATATATTTATATAAATATATATATATATATATATATATATATTATTTTTAGTAGATAAACCACCTGCATAGTAATGAATCTGAGTTTTAACAGTGCAGTCATCAAATGATTGATATTTTCTTACATGGCAATATGTTGCTTTGCAATATTATTTTCCATTCTTAATTCATGAAACCATGTGTTATTTTAGACAGCAATGCATTTTCATGCACTTGGTTTGCATAATATTATGACACATGAGCTTAGTGCTTGCTTTGTGAATCTATTGCAAGTTCCTTTGAAATGTTTATTTTTAAAATCCATTTCTCTATTTAATTGCACATCGGCATTGTAAGCAGTCACTATTATTGTTATGTTTTTACAAACAAATTATGTTTTCAGCAGAATGACTGTAGAAACTGAATCCCAGCTAATGTTCATTGTTTGTGTAATATATTCCAGCTACCATTTACTCCGCGAGATATAGTAGCATCCCTTGTAATTAAGTCAGCATGAAGGTTGTTGATGTTTGAATTGGTTGTACTTAACCAATTCTAATTTGTCCCCGCCTAAACAAAATACAAGGGATTTTGTGGGAAAATCATTTTTACATGATAAAAAATAAAATCCAATTGATGAGTTATTTACATCATAGATGTGTTCGTAGAAAAAAAAAAAGAAAACAAAACAAGAAAACAGCGGAAACTTCTTCTCATGTGGTCGGCTTATCTCTAGAGCAATATTAAATAATGATTTTTCAGTCTTAAAGGCCATATTTGACAGCTGACTAAATGGAGGCCACTAGAGTTACATCCCGAATCTCTTTATTATGCCAACTTGCCTTCTTCACCTCATTTGTTTGTCTTCATTGCATTCCAAGCATTTGCTTTAACAATTGCACTTTTTCTAAAAGGAAGCTGTTTCAGTTTATTTTTAATAATCCCTCTGAATTTAAATGTCTTTACATAGCTTATGTTTTTCTAATCCTTCCACGTTGATGCTCAGCTTTACATATTTTCTCAGTTCTAATCCTTACATATTTAAAATTCAAATTTATGTACATCTTTTCTTTATTATTATTATTTCGCCCCACTGACCAGCTATAGAACAAATGCTACCATTATTGAGAGACAAGGAGTTTTAAATATTTACTTTCCTATTGTACATTTAGAAATGAGAAACTTTTTAAATCCCTTCCCCCCAGCCCCCCTTAGTTTTATGCAGAGATACTATGTATGAGTTTTTATGGATGACCAATTACTGTTTTTATGCTCATTCTGTAATACATTTAATTTAATTTGTTTTTATGGGTGCCTTGCTTGAGAACACTCCATAAGTACTGACACAAGCAATTGAATGTTTGCTAGTATCACCCGTTCTCTCCATGGTTACAAATTCTGTAAATTAGTTTCCCAGTGCACACAACACATATAATTAAAATAATAAGTGCTATTAAGTGCTAAGTGCTATTAACTAAAAGTGATCTAAACATAGGACAATTAAATTAGCAGCCCATGATGGAATTAATTCCTTGTTCAGTAAAGAACCATCTACTTCCAGTTCAAAGGTCATCAGCACAAACTACCTGAACTCCAAACAAACAAGCTGGTCTTGGCCTAGTGAAGCCTATGCAAGTATTCATTTTACCTAATTTGAGTAAAAAAGGAAAAAAAACAGCCCTCCCTCAAAGTTCATTGGGGAACTGCAACATCCGGCCCAGCCTTTAGCATTTCAGTCCATATTCTGTCCTTACTCGGAAATGGCGAATTTCACTACTAATCCATATATGGCTTATTTTCATTCACAGCATCACAGTGATATTGTATTTTATAATATGCAATTTAGTTAGTCACCCTATGTTCTTTTGTAGTTTAGTAATTATGTGGCTAAGTGTTGCTACTGACTGTCTAAATTGATGTCGGGCCCAAACTTGGGCCTATATATGTGTTCAGCATTTATGGTACAGGCTGTTAATAATCGGTCTTATTTCATTGTCTGTCAATACAATTGTTTTAGCCCTTTCTAGGCTCAGCACGGGCTTAGTTAATCATACTTTAAAATTATGTTGGTCATAATTATGTCTGTTCTATGGTTATTCGTCCACATACATGGCCCTCGTCAAAGTGTTATAGTCGCACTTCAATCAAGACATGCCATCAACAGGTCTGCCACTTGGGTATCATCAGTAAACATAGTTAAAGGGACACTTCACTGCCCCAAACTGAAGAAATAAATACATAAATTTAAAAAAAAATGCTTAGTAGATATACCCCAAATTAAACCATGCATTTATTTATTTATTTATTTTTATTGGGATTATATTTCCAAATGTGTTTAACAAGCCCTACAGAACCTCTAACACATGGTACTGGCATCTGATTCGACCGTCACTAGACTCACATTAATGCATGTTACTCTGTTATTCTAGCCTTTGCCATTGCTTTCAACCCTATTCTTCCATACCAATAATGTATGCATAAGTCTTAATTATCCTCCTGGGCATTCCACAAGTATGTCTTTTAAACATATGTATTATATATAAAAGATAATTAGAAATATATATATATATATATATATATATATATATATATATATATATATTTATTACGCTCATTATTTCACAAGCTATACCTTTTATAAATGTATGTCTTATAAATTCTATTTCCTCCTATGTTTAGTGTATGGCTATCACGGCCTCAAACCAATTAAGCACTATTGCATTCTAGTGGTCTTCACCACATTTCTGTTGTAAATTCTGTTTTATACCCTCCGTTCAACTGTGTCATGGCTTACCTTGGGAGTCCAGTATGCAGAGATATGTTCAGCCTTGCAATTAAACACAGGCCAAGGTGGTCAGGAAAGAACACACCTGGCCTGTGAGTCTGTGCACGGGGGCTGTGCAGGATGATGCTCCAAGTCGCAGTACAGATACAGACATAAACAGGAGAATCGTCGTTGTTAAGCCAAAGGTCAGTGGGGGCCAGAAATCAGGATAAACGACTAGAGAGCCAAGGTCAGAGGATGCCAGAAGTCAGGATACATGAAATAACAAGCCAAGGTAAGGAATCAACAGGAGAACACTGGAACATGAAACAGCAATACGAGAACCAGAGTCAATGAACTGACACTGCCCTCAGGGAGAGGCAGTGTCTTATACCTGGCTAATCAGTGATCAGCCACAGGTGAAGCATGAGTGACAGGAGCAGTCTCAGATAACGTCCAGTCCCCAGTGTTGGATACAAGGCAAGAGTAGACTTCTGGATATTTGGCTCAGAGGCAAAACAGCAGCCTCAGGACTATGGTGGCTCAGAGGCAAAACAGCAGCCTCAGGACTGCAGAGTACCCAGGTTCAAATACCCTATTGGGCACTTCTGGGGCGACCTCGTCTGGCAGTCTGGATGTCGTGGTGAGAACCGTGACAAACTAGCTCAGTAAGTATTAGGAAACACAACTGCTAACTGTAATAGAAAACAGAAAAGAGGGAGTCAGCCTGTTAGACAAAAGCTCTGAAACTGGAAAGGTATAGGGATTCACCAAAAAAACTAGAAGAAAATATAGACAGATGATGGCTACTATACAAGATATTAACCGTTTATCCAGGAGCTTACTTAGTAGTGTGAATAAAATAAATGAGAATGAATAGAAAATTGGTCAAATTGGACTAAAGAATGAAAAAATAATAATCTAAAGTGCGGGTTACGTGACGTCCTTTGATATGCTTAGTATGGATTAACCCTTAATCGTCTGATTTAATTGTGTGATTAGACCCAGTTATATGGGACCCAAGTGAGTAGAGAAGGTATAAAAAGAAAATGAGATAAAATGTAACCTTAATACTCAGTTACAGAAAAAATAGGAATAGGTATCTATTTAGAGGATACAATAACCAAATGTTTAAAATGTGTTCACAAAGTATCCACTATCTTCTATTCAAACAAATGGTTTCTTAGAGTGAATAGGCTTAGTACAATAAAACTAGTTTATATTATCAATATAAATATATATCGCTAAAATCAACTGTAGGTATAAATGTATTATTTATTAAAAATATAATTAAAAAACAAATATTCAAAAAATAAAGTTAATAGCACATCCACAATATTAGTGCCAGTCTATTATGGGTAAAAAATGCACGACCACCTTATTAAAAAGTATGGATGGATCCGGATGCTGTGTGTGATCCTCTTGCCCAGATCCTAGTTGCCGGTGAGGACGGCGTGCGTTCCACAGTGCGTTCCACCTCGAGCCTCACTTCGGGGGAATAGCACTGCTCTCGCGGCGGTGTCAGTAATGCGCCTGGGATCCGGGATAGGTGAGTTCTTCTGCAGAGGTACCCTGGCTGGATAAAACTTGTGGATGTTCCTTCTTGCTGTTCTAGCTGTCTAACGAGTTTCGTAGAGAGTAGCTCTACTTCATCAGAGACAGATGGCTCAGTAAGTATGTATTGTATAACTTTTAACATGTATTTTCTCTGTAACCTATATCTGATCTACCAATCACCCCCCTCCATTCCTTTTATCAAAGCCTCACGTAGCCACCCTGCACCTCAGCTTACATTGGGCCCCTTCTCTGCCTCATATACATAGTCTTTGCAAAAGGTCCTCAATGGAACTTTGCAATGCACATGTCATGTGACCCTGAGTGGGCAACATGCTATGTTCCTAGTTCAGCCCTTCATTGGGCTTTTCATTTGCATAACATCCACTTACAGGGGTTGCATACTACCCTACCCCACCACCAGTGGTGTATCCTGGTTTTGTGCTGCCCTAGGCAGGACAAAACTCAGGTGCCCCCCTCCCCCCAAGCCTCCTTACCTTTGGGAATGCTGGGGGGGTCTCTTTCTCCCTGGTGGTCCAGTGGCTGCTGGGCGTACAGGCTGCTGTGCGCTGGCGGGTAGGCGGCTGGCGAGGGAGCTCTTCCTCTGAGCACTCTGCTCAGCTCCCTCGCGCGCCGCACGCAGAGTGTGGCTGGGAGCCGGAATATGACGTCATATTCCGGCTCCCAGCCTCACTCTGCGGTGCGCGAGGGAGCTGAGCAGACCCTTCAGAGGAAGAGCTCCCTCGCCAGCAGCCTACCCGCCAGCGCACAGCAGCCTGCATGCCCGGCCGGCATGTCAGTTAGCCGAAAGGCTAACAAGGCATTTGCCCTGGGCATTTGGGGGCGGCGTTTTTTGCCGCCCCCTGGAAAATGCCGCCCAAGGCAAATGCCTTGTTTGCCTAGCGGCTAAAACGCCCCTGCCTACCACACTACACAATATTGATAAACTAATCATACCTTACCTTTCACTAGGTCATCTTCCTGTGGAAACTGTATCCTTCATCTCATACGTTGTCCCTACCCCATGACAAATACTCTGGTTCAGCAGTATCTAATAGGCAGTATCATCATCACCTACATAGGACACAGATTAAATATACTCACATGTTGCAAACAATTGAGTGTCATCAATACTATCCAGATCTTGATTCATGGAATACCTATAAACACGGTCCTTATATTTGCTTCACAAGGGCCTCTATGGGCAACCCAATACAATCCAAATTTGGGCTTGAAATAAGTATAAGTACCTTAATAACTGCCTTCCTGTTTCACAAGGGTTAGATATGTCTTATCTAACTTCGTTCAATTATACGCTAGGCCTACACCAACCAGTGGCGTCTCTAGGATTCATTTTTTGGGGGGGGCACATGGTGGGCCAGGGACAAAAGCAGGGGGGCACATTTAACCCCGCCCTCACCGCAGTTTGACCCCGCCCCTGCCGCATGTTAAGCCCCACCCCCACACAATGCATTTTTTTTTTTTAATAATCCCTGGTGGAGAATTCATTATTTTCCACCAAGGATTATTAAAAAACATTTGCCTTGATACAGTCCATACACACACACACACAGACTGCTGAGTCCATACAAACACAGACACATAGACTGCTGAGTCCACACACACACACAGACTGCTGAGTACATACACATACATACAGACTGCTGAATCCATACACACACACACACACACACACACACACACACAGACTGCTGAGTCCTTACACACACAGACATAAACACAGACTGCTGAGTCCATACACACACACACACACACAGACTGCTGAGTCCATACACACACACACAGACTGCTGAGTACATACACATACACACAGACTGCTGAGTACATACACATACACACACAGAGACTGCTGAGTCCTTACACAAACACAGACTGCTGAGTCCATACAAACACAGACACATAGACTGCTGAGTCCCTACACACACAAACACACACACACACAGATTGCTGATTCCATACACACACACACACTGAGACTGCTGAGTCCAAACACACACAGACTGCTAATGGCCCCCTCTGGCCCCCCCTAGCGACGCCACTGACACCAACCCAACCTATATGGCCCTCCTCATCCGATAAGTTTTATACTTACTCCACGTATTAAGCCACCTCGGTCTAGCATGGTATTGACAACATTACATATGACACCTACTTCTAGACACTTAATAATCTATCATGTTGGCTATTTTTATCATTATCCTTTGATCACAGCTTCAAATGGCCCTCCATTACGTACAATGTTGCCACCCTGGTATTCATGACAATTCTACCTACCACTACATATATAAAACAACAAAGGCATCATTCTTGGCCTCTACACAAATCTTACAAGCTTGATCTTACAAACTTGATAAGTTCATTCCACATTTGTTCGTTCCATACATCTGTACCTCTCATACAGCCCTATTTTTTCCATCCTGCAGCTCAGGACTTACATTGGGCACTCTCGGCCTTTTGCTACAATACCTCTACACGTAGCCCTCACTAGGCCTTCATTGCATACGGTTACATACGGCCCTCTTCGGGCAACAAGTGCGATCCAATTTCGGCCCCCCATGTGATCATTTACATACAACATTTTCCTGCTTACGAGGGAAACTACAACCCTTTCATATCACATTCTATTATTTTACACTGCCTCGCTGGGCCCACACAAGAACCCCTCATTATGCAATTATAGGTATTCAGACCTCTTCGATCTGTCTAATTTACTTAAATTATTATAACCCACACCTTCAACTAACACGCTTACTAGATCTCATAATTTTCTACATGCTAGTAAGCTAGATATGTTTTGCTGTTTAATTACTTAGGCTATTCCTTCTCACAGATAATTCAGGTCTTTCTAATAGAAGGACGCACAGTGGGAACTCATATCTAGATTCAGTTCAATCAGCTATCTATTTTCTTTATTTAATGTTTGGCCTAGGTATATACTTGTACATAAGGTACATTATCTCAATTAGCACTAGCATCACCCTTGAAATATTCCCATTGTGACTTTAGGTTTCTCTCTATGATATTCTTTTCTCAAGCTCAACCTCACTAGTTGTGCAAGGTACGCATGTTCCAACATACTTATCAATCCATTACGTTTCTATTCCCCTACATTCCTTAGGGATAAACTGTCTGCAAAGGGTTTGGTGCAAGCCATTTTCTAGTACGTTCATAATTCAGTCCCGCGAGGCCAACACCCATCCTCACGCAGAGGTATTCACCCAATTGGCCCAACTCATAGCTAGGGCCTTGCTCCAACCTCTACAGGTTGAGATAGGGCCTCACTTGTCACGGCCACTCATTTGAATCTCTTACTTGTCACTGATGGGCCAACATTCTCGCCAGTTCTTTCAGCCAAAATCACAGCAAGAGCCTCTCTGAGCCACTTGGCAGTTAGCAAGGCCTTTCCTTCCCCTTGTAAAGCTAATTCCTTCGCCATCCGGCATTTAGCAAGCTACCATTTTATACAGGGCTACACTCTCTTCAAGATCCCCATTACATTTACTCATTGTTTATTCATCATAGTATGCCTCTCACCACGGAAGTAGAAGAGGTTATTTAATTCCCAAGTACCCCACTAGACCCTCAACTCCAGCTAGTCCATTGTACTCCGGTCAAGTACCAGGATACCACAGTTCCAAATTTCTGCCAAACCCATGCATAAAGACCGTTCCCAGCAGCAGTACTGAAGCCGAGCGGTAGGTACTCATGATTGGCAACTCTGAGCTACCCAGCCGCGTATCTGCGCCTGTGCAAATATCACAGACAACATGACAGAGATGCATGCTATGATCACATCCATCCTTAAATCATAATTATGTTCTATGATAGTCTGGAGAATTCGAGTCTCCTAATTGAGGAGTTCCTAATCCTCACACGGAGTACTCCACTATGTACCCCTTACTTTCATCCACTCATCCACTTACAGTCCAGCACACATTCCCTCTGCTCACGTTATTTCACCGGCACATGTAATTCTTCTATCATTAGGAATTACATATTGGTAGGCAAAGACTTAAATATGGTCTCCTCGTAGATTGCCTGACTTCACTAATTCATTCAAAAATAGCTCCCTGTAACATGCCACAGTGGACGTCTCTGTGGCATTTACATGGTATTAAATGGTAGGGGCATTTTATTTGCAACCTATCTCATGTCTGGGATCTATAGCAGCTTTAAACTATTCAATTTATTTGTAGTAACCCTCTCATGGTTGCTATTGACTGTCTGTGACTGCTATCCAATGATACATTATCAGGACACATTTCTGACTGTTAAGGAACCTATTGCTAGACTCTCAAAGCATACACTCACAAGGATAGAGCCTCAAATCAGCTCTTAGCTATGGCTCTGAGTGATTTAATCCCCACTCAGGGACAAAACTGGAATTGTTATCCAAAGAATTAAAACGGGATATAGTTCTCACTGTTTCAAACCAATAAAAGTGTGTGTAAAAGTATGAAAATTATTCATTATTTCAAGAGCAATTATTCATTATGCTCAATGATGTCAGCTTAGGTGGGATGATAGAAACAAAGAAACCTAGAATGTGATGGCAGATAAGAACCATTGGCCCATCTAGTCTGCCCAATTTTCTAAATACTTTCATTAGTCCCTGGCCTTATCTTATAGTTAGGATAGCCTTATGCCTATCCCACGCAAGCTTGAACTCCTTTCCTGTGTTAACCTCTACCACTTCAGCTGGAAAGCTATTCCATGCATCCCCTACCCTGCCCTGCAGACAGCAAGACGTGGCTGCCCCTTTAAGAGACCTGGCTGGGTTTGAACTCACAGCTCCAGCATCCCAGTCAGGTTTTCTGCCATGGGCACCAGGGGGCATCCGTTTGTTTGCATTTTTCTGCTTCCTGACTTCCTTGCCTGGATTAAGCAGCACTAATCCACCTGCAGCCTTTTTCCAATTAGGGTCAGCTGCATCTAATTAGCAGGTTGTAAAAGCCAGCCCTGCCTGAAACCTACGATCTGGTCATCTTGCCTGTTTGGTGTTTTCTGCCGTATCTCTGCTTCGCTACTTACTGATTTCCTGGACTCTGACCTCTGACTTCTGCTTCTCATCTGGCCCTGTCTTTGGATTTCCCCTTAATCTGTACTGCGCTTTTGGTTGTTGCCTCCTTCCTGTGCCATCTCCTGCAACTGGGCTCCAACTCCTGGAAAACTGTTACATAAGTCCTGAGGTGACTGTTACATACCCTCTCATACAAAAGAGAATGAAGTGTAAACCTAGGACAAAATGTCCAGGAAACACTAATGAGATACTGATCTGAGTGGCTTGTCACTTAAAATAAAATAAACAAGATCCCCATGTACGTAAAGTGATTACCCCTCATGCATCTGTCACTGCAAGAAGGGGGCTTAATCTTAAGGACTTACTAGTCCCCAGCCACCTGAAGAACATCCCTCAGAATCCCACCTGGTTAAAATCTCCAGTTGTAGGCACCTACCAGTGCGGTAGATGGTAGGTGCGGGAGATGTAAGGCTTGCCATTTCATACGTCGCCCATCCAAAACCTTCACAGATTCCTCCTACTCCCAGGAGTTTAAGGTTACATTTTTTTTTAACTGCCAATCGAAAGGAGTAGTTTATTTACTCACCTGCTTGTGTAAAAAAACTTTACGTTGGAAAAACCTCCCGGATATTCAAATTGAGAGTAAGGGAACACGTGAACTCAGTGTACCCTAGGAGACTGACAGATACACCAGTCTCGAAACATCTCAAACTACACCATAGGGGGTCCTCGGACGGGATCAGGTTCTGTGGCTTGGAAAAGGTCACACTGGGACCAAGGGGTGGAGATCTTGATAAAAAACTTTGTTTTGGGATCTACAAACTCAAGACACTCTCACCCCTTGGTCTCAATGAGGGTTTCTCATACACATCTTTCATCTCAGATTGAGATTTATGATTCCTTTTGTAAATATGTAAATATATAAATATGCCTCATACACACTCATATGTTTGTACAGCACCTTTGGATTCTCTATTACCTTTACGTTGATGGCCCTTGCTTTAGCCGTTACCTTTTTATATCATAATTGTCAGGATACCTGGTACCTGTATGCTTCATTATTATGTATTCAATGTTTATTACCCCTGTGCCCTTAGTAAGTATGCCCTCTATTTTAGTAGGGTACTTCTCTCGAAGTATAAAATACAGCATATCAAACTATGGGGTACGTGTCTGCATATAGATTTGGAGTGGGTCACACTGCCTCTTATGACAGTATTTTATGTCCAATTCAAACTCCCCAATTGAGGTCCGTTTCTTTTGGGGAGTCAGTATAAGACATATTAATTACTATTCCTTTATTGTGAACGTTAATGGGCGGTCTGCATATATATATGTGTGTGATCAGATGCCGTTTTCAGTCTTTAATGGGCGGCTGGCTGAGAGCCATAGGGATTATCGTTATCCCGGATGACAGCTGCTAATTGGGTATGAACGGCTTTACAATGAAGTCACCCAGGGGGCGTGTCATCCACACGCATACTACCCGCCGATTGGACGGTTCCCACGTGGGCTATACCCAATCACATAAGCCCAGTAGGGGAACCAATCCGCTTCTCCAAAGTAGCGATCACGTGATGCACCCACCTGGCATTGAGTTTCTCTATCTACCGGACCCAATGAGACAACACTGCAGCACCTGAGGGAATTTCTCCCATATTCATGGGATTGGCTACAGGTACATCTGTATTTTTGGCGCCTTTAATATTTAAGGGAGGTTAGTTACTTCATTCAGTTGGTCCCTGACGAAGGTGCATTACCTAAGCACCGAAACGCGCGTCGGGCGTTTTGATACTATCACTTTGTTGTTCTCACATGGGCACTTTCTAGACACCTTGGGTGTAGAGCACCTTGATGATGTTCTAAACCACTATGTTTGATTTTTTCTTTCCTTTTTTCCCTACTATGTCTGTTTAGTTAGTTTAACAGGGAGAGAGGCTTTATAAAGTAACTGTCAGTGCATTTGCCACTGACCTCTAATTTTGTTCTATATTTCTCTCTCTCTATATATATATCTTTATCTCTTTTTGCACCATTAGAACCCCTGGTATACAGCTATACTATCTGAGTCTCTCTATAGGACTCCTGTACACTGGAAGGGGGGCTAGGGACCTATACTATACCACCTATTTTTAGGTTTAGGTTCCAGTTTTCCATATGCAATAGAGGATTGTATGGCTTTGGGGTTACTAGGGGTATGGATACTTTCATTTAGTATTTTTCATTAAAGGAATTTTTATTTTTAATTTCTTGTATCCTATATATACCTCTGCACTTTGATTATAGTGCATGTGTTCCCTACTCCAGTTTTGCCACATAGTAGGGATTAGGTTTTTTGTATATACTTTGTTTAGTTGCAGTATTTACTTTATCCTCACCTTTCTGTTTTGGGCTATTGAGCCAATCAGCATTTATATCTTCAGTTTCCAGTTGGCTATACCGATATCCAGGGGATGCACGGGGTCTCACAACTTGTTCTAGTTTGAGACCCTCTAGCACCCTTTCTTTCTTGGTTTGCATTGACTCAGTTTAGGGGTTAAGCCCCTGGAGACCCCTGGAGTCTCCTTGCGGTACACAGTTAGCGTGGCCAGACTGTGACTGTCCCTGTTGGGTCCAGTTACTCAGTCTGTTCCCTGCTACCTGTTTCTTGTTCTTTTTTTCATGTAACCAAATTCATCTTATAGGAAATCATTAAATTAAATGCGTTCCTATGAGAAGCATTTGTTTAGATGCACAAAGTGCTTGCCACGGACATGTACCTCGTCCCCAAAATACCTCTTTTTACACATCTTGTTCCACCACTGAGTCTCCCTTGGCACTGCTTAGTTCTCCTCAACCCAGCAATGTCAAGGATGAGGCAGTGCTTCTCAGATGTTGTCCACTCCAATGCTTTTCAGAGAGGAGCATTGGGGACCTGATCGGCATGCATGGCAAGCCCCACTCGTGCATTCAAGCTTTCCTATAGGAAAGTATTGAATAAAAGCTTTACTATGGAGCTTCCATGTAATGTGGTTGAGTTTTACTGTCTCAATGCAGCTAAGGTGCCTCTGTTGACTGCCATTCTGACAGCTACTAGAGGTGGACTTAAATCCTGCAATGTAAACATGGCTATTTCCCAAACACTGCAATGTTACAGGACAGGAACACTTCACCCGTCCAATTCATTGAGAAAATGTGGTCTGGGCGATTATGGTGTTCCTTTAATAAACTAAAAGGTATATAAATACCCTAATAAATAATATATCATATACATTGAAGAAATTAAACAGACTTCCACTTTGTTGAGCAGGAAATGCTGTCAAATATCTGGCAAAAAGTCAACATTGAATGTTCTAAGTAATGTCAAAAGATTGTTTATTATGCATCACTACTATCAATACAAGGGACTCCGAGTGCTAAAATATATGGTTAAGTGAACGTCAAGCTATCAGATGATATACATGCTTAAGCTAGAAATACTATTGTATAACATCTCCCTGCAGAAAGATCACGATAAGGATGGATGGTGCTGACAATTGAAACTCCAAATGTTTCTCCACAAATGGCATTTCTGACAAATCAAATGGGGAGAAAAAAAGTTACGAAGAAGAAAAAAGCTAAACCATAACAAAGACTATGGGGTGTAGTTTGTATTCAGTAAAGCATGCAAGTCTTACTCTGCAAAGCAAATCCACATCAAATGTCTGACTAAATTTCATTACACATATATTCTTTTTCTTTTTTTGAGAGAGCGGAATCTGGTATATCTGATCTGGTCTGCACAATTTGTGAGCTACTGAGGGTTTCTGTAGCTTGTTCTGTTTAAATTTAATATTATTCATGCATTTCTCTGGCCTTCACAATCTCATGGGTTTAAAAGAACCATTTGAATTATAATCTCAGAATAAATTAAAAATACAGCATTTAAACTAACTTGAAAACAGAAAACTCTTTCATCTCAGAAGTTTGCTGCATACAAGGGCATTTAGGGCAAACATTTTAGCCTAAATATATAGCGCAAGACAAATTTCAAACAATAAGTGAACCCTGTAAACTTTAAAAATGCCTGAGCCAGAAAAATATACTCTATCAACTAAACTCAAGTGTAGGTCTAAGCAACAATCGCTACAGTCCAGAAATGCGAAGTCATGACTCATGGATCAGATGTGCCTGAAAAGCATATACATCCTTCTTTTTGCTATGAGTGCAGTGACAACAGAAGGAAACCGGAGTACTGTATTCACTTTCGGGGGGCCCTTTTGGTAAGGAGGGGAAATTATATTCCCCTTACTCCCCCTCTCAATTGGTTAGTAAAATAATAGGAAAATCATTACGGTTGCCAGCACAGTGTTGCTGTCATACTTTTATCCATTTTAGTTTCTTTCTTATCTCTTTTAGTAGTATGGCTTTTAGAATTCATTTTAGGTATGGATAATAAAAAAATAAAGAAAGGAGCAAACAGGAAAAAAAAGCATACAGACAGTTATTCACAGTAGAGCGTAATCAGAGTTGAGGGATAATGAGAGTATTTGGCCAGCAGTCGGTAATATTCTCTGCATATTATATATTATTCAACTTTATTTATATAGCCTTGGTAGAGAGGTAGGTAATTCTTCAGGGAGACTTTACAGCCTTCTTTGCTATTAGTAATTGTCAGGGTGGCGGTCCGGTGACCGGGACACTGTCTGGGTGGTGGTCGGACGACCGGGACCCAGTATGCCTGATGTTGAAGTAGGAGTCACAGTGTGGAAGTGGATTAGCAGGGTCTGGTGCAGGGTAACTGCATGCCCCCTGGTGTTGAGCACCAGCGTTTGTGCAGCCACATTCCCTGATGCAGCTTCAGTAGATCACAGGAATTGGGAGCTTGGAAATAAGCATACATCCCAGGAGCTGAATAGGGAGGCTCTGCAGCAGGAATGTATCCAGTACAGAAACGAGGCAAGACTAGAACAGACACCAAACATGAAAACAAGACAGAACTAGTAGAACACAGAGCCAGAGAAGGATAGGAAGCTAAACCCAGAACACGTACACAATACATAAGGGAAACAGAACAAAACAGGGGCAGGACAGGACTGTACATAAGGACTGGGAATACAAAATAAAACAAGACAAGATATAATAGGCAAAACAAGAGGAGAAATAACTAAGTACTATATGTGACAACTATGGGGATTTAGTTACATTATATGATCATACATTGCATAAGCCTGCACAACGCCAATGTACCCCATATTTGGCAGGTCCTACTCTAACTGCCTAATGTTTGCCAAATTAACCATAATAACGCACATACAGCACTTACCTGCAAGAAAAGGCAGAGAACTTGAGCAACTGCCTGCAGGGTACAACTGAAACAAAATGAATCATGGAAAAGGAACAGGTGTGGCAACATAAAACAAACATTTAAAGGAATCCAAGAGACTGGGAATTCCAGGAACGGAAAAAAGGAATGAAGCAAGAAAACTCAGCATAAATAAAACCAGACTTGGAATAGAAAACCAGAAAAACCAAGAAAAACTAAACAAGAATTGTAAAAAGAGTACTGGATACCAGAAGCCATAGCCAGAATGATCTGCAGCTAGGAACAGGATGTAACAGTAATATAGTGCTTATTATCAAATTTAGCAATGCTTTATTTTTTAATGAAGTTGTAACTTAGCACAAAGTTGTGATATAACGTTGTCTTCCTCTTTCTTTTATCTTTCCCTTTTCTTTCCTCTTCCTCTTTTTATTCCCTTTTTCCTCTCTTCTTCCTTTTTTCCCCTTCTTTTTTCTCTTTTCCTCCTCTCCCTCGCTACTCCCCTCTCTTATTCCATTTTCATTATCACAGAGATAATCTGGATCCCTTTTTTCCTTTTCTCTTTTCTAACTTTTCTCCTTTTAGCTCTAATATATTATTTGCTACATGTACATGAGCAAGGAACACAGTAATGTTGATGTATTTAAGAGAAAATGCTTAGTTAGCTTGATTGTAGACCTCTTAACTAGCTTATCTGTGACCTGCTTCCTTTACTCTCTGCTTCCTTTTTCTCTTTTTCAGTTAAAGACCTCCTTGAAAAATCTAGACATTTCTCTACACCTTTAATTCTTAACAAACTGTGCAAACTCAGTCTTAGTACCTATTCAGCTGCAATCCAAAACTTGTTCTCCTTCCTCCAAGGCCTTCCACTCCTGTGAGTCAGCGTGGATTCAGCGCTGCTCATCAGGTTTTCATCTCTGCTGCAGTATCCGTCCGCCCCTACCCCAGAACGCGCAGGTGGCGTGCAAACGTGCTACGTCATTGCGCATCCGCGAAAGAAACTAATTTGAAGAATGTTATGATTCTTATCTCCACTCCACTTAAAGAGATTTGTATCTGTCATTTGAGCATTGATCAAATATTTTCCAAGGTTCACATTGCTCTCTACAACTTCCAAAGCAATCACCTTAAATTCCTTTGAGATCTCCCAAGAATGCAAACAATCAATATAGATATCTTCACCTATTTATGACTAAAACATCCTTTTGGAACTTGTCCACCATTCCTTTGATACCTACAACACACCTTATAAATAATGCTTTAACTGTACAAACCACACTTTGAAGAATCAGTATTGCTTATCAAACCTTACTTACATTTTATATATTAGAAAAACAGTTTAAATAAATAAAGCTAAGAACTTGTTTTGTTTCCGATCAATTTGCAGAGATATTTAAAAAGTCAACATGATTCTTTAATTAAACATTCATGTTAAATATTATTTGATTTAACAGTACCTGTTAAAAAAATAGGCAGTAGAAGGTTGCTATCCTGGAATTCCTATTTAGGATGAATTCATATTCATCTTTAGACAGCAACCCTCCACTGCGACCCATATCCAAAATCTGTTTATATTCCTCCAAAAAGGCATTAGTGGGGTCTGCCTGGAGTACACAATATGTGTTTTTGTCGTCAAGTATTTTAAGGGCCATTTTAACATAGTTGGGTGACTTCATGATAACTATGTTTCCGCCCTTATCTGCTGGCTTAATGCTAATTTCCCTATCCTCTGTAAGGGAGTGTAGGGCTTTGGTCTCGTGTTTAGTCAGATTCATATTTGGATACAGGTCAAGATCCACGTTTCTAATGCCCTCGATTTCCAACTTGACTGCCTCCAGGAACAGCTCAATGTTTTTGAAACTACCTATATGGGGAGTGAATCGACTTTTTGGTTTAAGGTTTGTTTGGCTTGGAGTGATAGTGGGATCATTTTCTTCCAATAAGGATACCAGAGCCATTAGGCCATCATAGTCCCTATCAGCTAGTCCCAAGTCTTTCATTTTCCTATCAGTCTGAAGTTGGTGATATTTACAAAGTGCCAATTTTCTGACAAAGAGGTGTCTTTTATGCACACAAATTTATTGTATGTGGGAACTGGCACAAATGATAAACATTTTTTTGAAAATCTTAGTTTCTTATGATCAACTAAATTTGTTCTTCATATGAACTATATACTTATTACTGATTACCTGTTTAGGGACATGTGTTAGTTACACTACCATTTTGGCATTGAAGGGGTTACCCTCCTCATGCCGTTTCTCTGGTTATCGCCACTCCCCTAGCCCCGCCCACAATCAGTGCTGTCTGAGCATCATCGTGACGTCACACAAAATGGCCTGGCACTAGGGGGTTTAAAAAGTGGCGCCATTCACACAACGGGTTAGCTCTTGACAAAGGCGCACATGGGCGTCGAAACGCGCGTTGAGCAAATCCTAGTACACTATGTACTCTACTTAAGAATCTGCTTCTTTTTAATTATTTGATTAAGATTGGGGGGTTTCCTTTTTCATCTATTATTTAGGACTACTATATTTAGCTTTACGCTCTCGTAGTCAACCGTTTATCATACCTTCTAGTTTTCCTAGTATAGGCAGGCAGAAACGGTGTAGTGCATTTATACTTGTACATAGTATCTTTTTCACTTGTTGAGCACCTGGTACCTAGGCTATATGTTAGTTCTATTTTCACTTTAATCAATTCTCCTTGCGGGGACACCTTAGGTGTTTACAGTGTAACATTAAGAGTGACTTATTTTTTTTTCATTTATTTTGTCCGGCCGGACCAATTATACCATTAGTCTCTCTTTCTCCGCAAGGCATTTTCCAATTGTGCCCACCATTGGGGTATTTATGGAGCATACTAATCGGGGTTTATTATTATTTTTCTGACCGCTCATTACCCCTAAGGGTACCAACTCTATGCACGATCGATTTTGGAGATCCCCAATAAATTACAGTGTATATACCTGCTGGGGCTATCCTCATTAGACAATGTTCATACGTGCAATCATATGCACATCAATCTATTAAGCAAGATACATTGTATTTCTTCTCTGTTTCGTTCATACCTCATATTCTATGTTGCTGGTCCACAGACACTTTGTAACAAAGAAGCTGTTGACACACAGTTATCTCTAGTGACCGCCAAATATTGAGTGTAATTACTGCCTATATCGCAGATTAGCAGATGTACCTATTTTAGATTTTTTAAGTTTTTGTTTTCATTATGGTTTACACATTTTTCACATTGGTTATACATATATACTGTTCCCCTAAGAGGTGTCATTAAAATTACATTTTGTTAGTTCTATATTTGCTCTATGACTAGCAATTTGTTGCTTCATACTGGTGGAGCATTTTTGACTAAGGGTACAGAGACTGCTTTTGGGAGCACTTCTTTTAGTTAACCCATAAATGTCTCTTCTCTTTCTATAATTACTTTTGGGTTATGCCCTCAATACCCTGCATCCAATACACCCTCAGTGATTGATTTTTCTAATCATTCATTTTGGTTGTACTTTTCTTCTTTGCAAATTAGTTAGCTGGTGACAACCTGGAAATCCAATGGTTATACGGGTTGCAGAAGTTTGTGAGATATGTAGTTTACGACAAATCGAATTGTGCACAAATTGATAGTTTTTTTTTTTAATGGATCTATAAAGAAAACCTTCCAGATGCTTAGCAGAAGCTTCAGTTCATTAACTGGTAATTTTGTAAGAACCTTGATAATGCAAAAAAATGTCTGTATTGATTGCACACCTTACACTTATTTGGACACAGGGATGGACTGACATCCATTTGGGCTCCCGGGCGAAATTAGGTTATCTGCCCTTTGAAGTCCAATACATATATATATTAGATGAATATTAAATATAAGTTTTATATAATGTTGGGTATTACTTTTGTTGCCTATAGTGTTGTTTATGAATACATGTGAATCAGTGTGAATGGACATTTTTCCACATTGTACCATTATGGATGCATATGTGTATTTGTAGAAGGCCAATATGTGTAAATTCAAGAATACATTTGAGTGTAGTGAAACTGTGTCAGTGGAGTGATAATTTGTTTTACCATATGAATATTAATGCAACATTTTATTTATATTTAATTTCAAAGCATTATTGTATCTGTCAAAGTAATGATAATTTTGTGTAATGCTGATATGTGTGAAACCCAAAGAATATTTTGTGTAGTGCATGTGAAAATAAAATGCAGTGTACATGTATGAAGGACAGGCAGTGTTCTCTTAGAATGTAGGACAGATATGTGTGAATGCAGAGATTTTTTTATGGGGTTAAATGCCTGAGTGTATTATTAAGGAATTTCCGTGTGTGAATACATGATTATATTTGTTTAAAGTATCAGTGTGTGTGTAGGAGTGTATTTGTATTTGTGTGCAGTGCTTGTGTCTATGTAAAGGAAGGGATATAAAATGTATTTGTGTTAAGAAGCGGTATGTGTAAATGAAGGTGACTGCTGGTGTGTGAATGTCTGTCTGTATTAATGTGGACAGTCTGTGTATGAATTCAGGGATTTAGTGTTTGTGTTGAATTTGAGCAGTCAGTGTTAGTGTGTGTGTGTGTGTGTGTGTAGTCTAATTGTGAGACATGTCAGTATGCTTGTGAACCACCACAGTGCCCGCCAGATATACACACATACATTTATACACAGACATTTAAATACATACAGTGACACAAACACACACAGTCAAATAATATATGCATATATATACATACAGTGACACACAATCCGATAATATACACACAGATATACATAGAGTGGCACACACAATCAGGTAATATACACAGATATACATAGTGACACACAGTCATATCAAATACACACATAGATATATACAGTATGACACACACAGTCAGATAATATACACACTGTGACACACACAGTCAGACAATATACACACTGTGATACACAGTCAGACAATATACATACTGTGATACACAGTCAGATAATATACACACTGTGACACACACAGTCAGATAATATACACACAGATATATAAACTGTGACATACATACAGTCATATAATGTACAAACAGTGAAACACACAATAGATAATATACAAACAGATATACATAGAGTGGCACACACACAGTCATATAATACACACAGATATACATATAGTGACACACACAGTTATATAATATACACACACATATATACATAGAGTAAAACACAGTCAGATAATATACACAATGTGACACACACAGTCAGATAATATACACACATACAAGAAGTGACACATACAACTATACACAGATGCAAAAAACACACAGTCAGATGCACATAGATACATACACACACAAATAAATTACTACACCCTATTCTTAGCCACCCTCCTGTCCCCATACCTTTTTGGTGTAGGAGAAGGATGGCTTCTCTGGGTCCAGTGGAGGGCTTGGGCTTTCTGGGGATGATAGGAATGGGCTGCCAGTTGCTTCTGTATTTCTGTCCTCCACTTGAAGCTCTTTATACATGGGAGGAAGTGAACTCGCTTGTGAAGTGTGATTACTTAATCCCAAGTCAGCTGCCACTCAGGGGAACTGCAAGGCGAAAGGGGATGCAGTCTGATGTGCGAATACAGTGCTGTGCTACAGTGCTCAACCGGCCCCTTGGGGGGAGATTTTGAAAAGGAGATAGCAATTAGTTGCAGGCTCCACACCACCAGGGACCTGAAAATATCACTAGAATTATGCCAGGCCACATGGGGAAATCTTCCGATCTCCCTATCTAGACCATATCCGTGCATCCGGGCCTCGGGCCTTTGGTCCATGACCGATGTGCCCGAGTGGTCAGTCTGCCCATGTTTGGCCATGTATTGGTTTAGATCAGCTACTTTCTGTGGCATCTTTGAGGTTTAAAGTTATAGTAATTTTTGCATATCAATGCACTTATTAGAGGCTTAGTGACTGGACCTTCTTTGACACTACCCAGTGGAAGGAATATGAGATATCGCTTTGTGTGTCTCTTTAAGAAATATGGAAGGATAATATACTTTGCATTGTATTAACAAAATAGGTTAATTAGTTGCAAAACAATCTATTAAAATTGTTCAGTTGCTTAATAAGTTGGCAATAGAAACCACTTTATGCCTCAGGATAACAAGTTACAAGTTCCTTTCCTGGCAGGGCTGATTCAATGGTTTGTACTATTCAAGATGATTAGAAGAGGATCATTAAGACAGATAATAATTTCACATTACTTACTTGAATGATAGATAATTTCAAAGAATCCTTCCTCTAGAAACACTTAGATTATTATTTATTTTTTATTATTATTCTTATAAGTGGTTGTTAATGACCTTATTAGGATGGATGTCCGTGCGTGTGCACGTACATAAATATATATGTAAAACAATGCGCAAAGTTCACATACAGTTAACTAAAAAAAAAAATTAAAAAAAATAAAGCAAACCTGTTAGTAATGAAAAGTAGTTTTCAAGTTATGTTTTCAGTTGGCCTAAAATATAAATTCATTTTTACTTTCAATTCCTAAACAATTCTTCTTAACTGAATAACCCAGCCTATATTGCTTTTGTATATAATAAGTTGCATGACTTTTTGTGATGTGGTTGTACTAAATGAGAAAGAGAGGAAATCTGATATGAAAACACACATACATTTTTTCATCTTAAAGGTACAAATAACTTAAGACCTTAAGGGCTTCAATATTAATATTTAAAAGAATACTATAGCATTGGGAATACAAACATGCATTCCTAAACTATAACATCCCTGTCTGTGACAACCTACTGGCTGGTTTGCCTGGAAAGGAACTCAATTGCAGTCTTGCAAAGATGACCTTCCTAGGTGCCTGAGAGTGATATGGGAATCTAGGAGATCTATGAGGGCACTGCTGCCTTAACAGAGGAAGCAATGAAGCCAGAAAGAAATAGACAGGAAGCGGTGTCAGGCAGTCTGATGGTCAGGGCTGGAAGCAAAGGAGCAAGGTCAAGAGTCAAGCTGAAGCTCAGAATCCAGGAAATCCACAAATAGGTCGCAGGACAGTAGAGGTCAAAGGTCAGAGACAAGAAAGGTGATTACGGTCAAAGCCAAATGTCAGAAGCTGAGAAGTTTTACCAGGAACCAAGAACAAGAGTCAGGAATCAGAACCAGGAACATGAATCAGGAATTAGGACACTAAGACTGGGGCAAGCACCAGAACAACCAAGCACTGACCAAGTGTAGTGCTCAGCAAATTATAGGGAGAGCTGATCACATGACTGTCCCCCACCTGCCCATGTAGGTAGAGCCCCAGTGACTATAAACAATGAGAGGAGACTGGACGCCATCTTGATTATTCCACAGTCCCTAACCTGTCTTTCCAGGCCTCCCTGCCACCGGCGTCTGTGTGGCAGCCACCATGTTGTGCCAGACAGCATAGTTGAGAGCCGTGGGAGTAGCACTGAAAGCATGGCAGGACATAGCTGCGGGCTCCTGATACCCCTGAAGACCTATGATCGGTAAGTGCTGGGGAATGTCCATATTTGTATTCCACCCCTCCTTTGTTAAAAAATGTTACACAAAAATAACCAAAGGTATACTTTTATTTTTCCCATGGTGAGATCAACCCCATGCTACTGGATTCACTTCCTCCATCTCGGGTTAAAATCAATGCTCCTCATTGAGGACTCGATGCACATGCATCGCAAGTTGCAATAATTCATGGGGATATATTGCTTTCTATGAGCTGCAACTTCAAGGGACAGGGCTTTACTTGGTCATTGCAGTGGAACCACCTCCAGTGGCTGTCACGACAGCTACTAGATGTGTTTTTAACCCTTCAAGCAAAACAGCAATGTTCTACCTTTAATTGTTAAACATACAGGACCACTGCACCCAGGCCTTTAGTGGTCCTTTAACCCCTTAAGGACCAAACGTCTGGAATAAAAGGGAATCATGACATGTCACACATGTCATGTGTCCTTAAGGAGTTAATGTATAGGTATTGCATAATTTACACACAAAAAAAAAGCCGCTTTATACTAATCTTGCTCAAAAGTTTTCAGGATGCAAAATAATCTTTCAAAATATTTATTTTTTCTTTCTCTTTTAGCAAAATTGATGCTCTGTATAAAAAAACTAAAATAGTTTATTAAACTATTCAAACTAAAATAGTTGCTTAACTATTTTAATCACAATAACCTTTGAAGTAATCATTTCACCACAGTAGTCATGCTATTTTTTTTTTTTTAATTATTATGTTTTTCCCAATCATACATATAAATATTAAGTTGCACTATTTGCAGATCTCATCATTGTATTCTTGGTAAGCTTCAGTAATATATTTTTTAAAGTTCTGTGCAATGCAGTTTCATCTACTCTGACTTTAGATGTTTTGCAACAGAAAGGTCACGATAACACCCTACAATAGATTAGTTTTCCCACCCTCCAGAACATGATTACTATAGCTGCCATCTACCACCCACAGACTAGAAGTGATAACACAATTCAGTTATCCTTTTAAATGCTGAAAAGCAATACATATGAAATAAAATAAAATAAAATGTAAAACCTTGTATTTTGACTTTTGTCATAATTTCCGTGTAATCATTTTCTTGAATAAAGTCCTGTGTGTTATAAATAACTATTGATTGCGTGTTGTCAAATATAGTATTGCACCGTTTTGGTACATGAACATCGCACAATCATGAGATTTATGTTGTCCATTCATCATTGAATTGGTATACTGTCTATATAGTAAGTTTACATTTTTTTATGGTATAGTAGTTTTATTCATCACAGATTAATTATTTTATGATTATTCAACAAACATTGTGAGAATAGATCAAATAAGAGTTAATGTTAAAAATCTTGCCAATTGTATGTATACAAGTTTTATGTAGCATAAAATGGAATTAAATGTAAATAAAATATCAGAACTTGGATAGTTTCTATTCTCTAATGTATACATTTATATTAATAATGTGGAAGTAATTTATGTCTCTATACGAAAAATATGTAAAAATACATATTCTAAAAAATATGATTATTGGAAAAGTGATGACAAATGGTAGCAGTTATAAACCTAAACCCCCCCTGATATCAACAATACTAAGTAATATCCCAAAAATGGTTCCACACCTGTGGAGTGAAGGATAAAGTGTATTTACAGGTAGGGCATGAAGTGTCCAGTTTAATATATTGTCACATACTGGCCCCAAAATAAACTCCTTAGGGTGACTAGGGGACTCTAGTGACTATCGAATGTATGTAAGCACACAGCCCCACACACACACTAACTAAAATGTAATAGTATGAATATTGCAAATATAGAATTAAAAAGTTAAAAGATTAAAAACAGTGGTGCTACTATTACCTATGTGAGTCACTTATTCACATAAAACATATACCATACAGTGAAAAAAACTAAAATGGTGTGAGCACTCTTAATCAGAATTGCACATTACCCCTTTGCATACTTAGGTATACCAATGCTTTAAAAACCTGTAAATTAAAACATAGAAATCACAACATAGGGTAATAACGTACAGAAAACCAGTGTAACTGAAAGTGAATAACTGGTTACACTCACATGGTCTAGAGCCATTTAGAAAAAGCTGGCTCAGACTAGGCGTATAATTGGTGAATACTCGTGGAAAATAGACTTCAGACTGCTCCCCCTTCTTCACGGTCCTTCAGAGTGTTATTTGCTTAAAATATTCCAGGATGCAGAAGAATATGGCAAACAATTTATTGAACACACTTACTCAAGCAGCTAAAAAAATTTAAAAAACAATTTGTCTAAAAAGTCCACTAGTATAACAAACAGACTTAACGCGTTTCGGCTAGAGCCATTTCAAAAGTCCTGTTTTCACCTTTCCTTCTTGCGATTTAAATATCTTCCACTTTGGCTACTTTTTCGCCGTCCTGACGTGGTCGCATTTCCGTTCTGAATCCCGACGTCATGGCCGCATCCTCCAATTCAGATTGCATCCCTGTGGCTTCCGTCTCTCTTAATTGACGTCACGACGTTACCCACAATATGACATTGTGACGTACATATTATGGGACGGATCTTCCTCCGATCCCATTACTTTTGCCTACAATAAACATGTCTTTCTTAGTTCAGCTAAAAGGGCAATTGCTTAGCTTAAATAAAACAATACAGACTTATCAAATATATACAGGCAATATCTGGACCTAGATTAATAATAAGAAAACGATCCTTTCTAAAGTGAACATAATATAAGAATAATAAACTATCACCCTCATTATGGCATAAACATTGATACTTTAAACTCAGAAACAAATGATTTGGGAGAGAGGAGAAAAAAACATATATTCAATTCTTATACCAAGCAAAATAATAATCATAGCAGCATTTCAAGTACACTGTTAAAAACGGGAGGGGAGGGGGGAGGGAGGGGGTCCACTTTTGAAATCACCCCTGGATTATATCCCTAAAATATTTAATAGGGATAAATATATAAAAAACCTGTTAAATTTAAAAAATATATAATTGTACTTTAGATTATAACTATTTTAAAAATCTTAAAAAACATTCTAAAAAAATAATATTTTATATCAATTAAAAATTATTATTCATATTTATGGGGTGATTTCAAAATCCACATTTAATCCCTGTGGCATTAAAGTGTCCATATTAAAAATCCATCTCATTTCTGTCCTATTTAATAAATTTTCCTTATCTCCTCCTCTCCAATGTACTTTCACCTTCTCTAATCCTATAAACTCCAAACCTTTTGGGTCACCATTATGACATTCCAAAAAAAATGTCTGGAAACACTGTGGTTGATAAATTTACGGTTGATACTATAAATATGTTCCCTTATTCTAATTTTAAGATGGCGTGAAGTTCTCCCTATGTACTGGAGGCCGCAAGGACAAATTAACATATAAATAACGTCCTTACTATTGCAGGAGATAAATTAGTTGATTTCATATTCTTTCTTTGTAACATTGGACATAAACTTTAAAACTTTTTTATTTGTCTCTTTCCTATGTTTACACCCCCTACATTCCCCACAAAAATAAGTGCCCTTCGGTTGTTTTAAAAAACTGCTGTTATTTTCTTTCTTCTCTATGTCTAAAAAACTTTTAGTTAAAACTTGTTTGAGATTTCTAGCACCCCTAAAAATAATCCTTGGCTTCTCTTCAATAAAATTGGTCAGTTTATCGTCTGTTTTAAGAATATGCCAATTCCGATTTATAATTTTCCTCACATTTTTATTATTAGTACAAAAATTAAAAATAAGCGGTACTTTTTCTTCTTCAAATCGAGGGGCCCCCCTACTTTTATACTGCAGGAGTTGTTTTCTATCTATTTTTTCGACTTCTTCGAGGGTTTTCTCCAGAGGGCATTCCTATATCCCTTTTCTTGAAATTGTTCCTTTAACCTTTCTGCTTGTTGAACAAACTCTTTATTCTCCGTGTAATTTCTCCTGAGTCTTAACATTTGTCCCTTTGGAATATTATTAAGCCATGGTTTAAAATGGCAACTATTGCAATCTATAAAACTATTAACATCTACAGATTTGAAGTAGGTTTTGCTCTTAATTTTTTGATCCTCTATGTATATAGACAGATCTAGGAATGAATATTTTATATGTAAATTTTATATGTATATCTAAACTATATTTATATTTTAACTAGTGCAGTGTATATTATAAATACAATATAATATAAGAGAGAGACTCCAAAGACAGTATTTAAAGGGCCAGCAACTTATCAGATCAATTTATATTTGATATTCACACTTAAAATTAACAAACAATTATTTCTAAAGTTTTTTTTTTCTTTAATTTGGCTTTGATGTACAAACATTCAAAGGGTCTGACTGAATGATCCATACAACAAGCAAAGCTTACAGAGTGTTGTCAGGGTTGGCTAGAGGATCCTCAGTAAGGTGAGAGGCAGGGACCTAACAAAGTCAAAGACAGAGGGATAGGAAGATATTAGTGGACTTAAGAATGGTGCTCTAATATAAAGATAGCACTATGAAGTAATGGGACTAGACTGAGCGGGCTAGAGGTCAGGAGATGAGCAAAATACAATGCATGGGCTGGATAGACAGAGGAGCCAGAGACTGGATCACAGATCAGTCAGAAGGGTAAATAGGCCAGGCCAAGTACACAAGGACAGGAGAGCAGAAATGTAGTCCGGCACGTTGGGTCAAAATAACGGAAAATCAAAGATCAGCAAAAAATATCACTAAGGACTCTGGAACCACAAAAAGGCCTAGATGAGCCAGAAGCTCTATTTAAATAGGATAGTCCTGCTTTCTTGATTAAATGTGCTTCATTGGAGTGATTAACACCTAAAGGCAGCACCTGTGCTACACACAGGTGCTCTGCACAACCAGCAATCACTGTGATAAGGCCTTCTAGAATCCTCCCAGGAGAGCAGGCCTCACAGTTGCACAGTTAGCACAGCTCAGTGGGAGACAAGGGCACATATCCCATCAGAGCCAGTCAGAAAGTAGTAGGTTTCCTGACAAGTAGACCGTCTTATCTGTAAACAAAAATTTCATTCAAGAAATGCTTTTATTCATATCAATTTTAGAAAATTGTACAGTATAGGCTGGTATATAATGCAAGAAGGGTAATTGCAGTTGCAATAATGTAGATGCAAAACTTAAAAATAATGCATCAATAAGAGTACAATCATCAATTTGCAAACAGTTGCAGTTAGGAATGTAGACATATAGTCTGAGCTTATAATCATACATGAATAATAATAGCAGTGGACATCGTGTTGTCATTACAAAGTTATTAAGGGAGGATTAAGAAATGAACAGAGACATATTTTACATTGTTTATAAACAGGCTTGCATAGTAATAATTCTTATAAGCATATTTGTTGAAACATGGTATGGGAGGTGTTCTCCGTTTTCTTTTATATAGCTCATTGGTTGGGGGTTAAGAAGTAGTATAATAAAAGTTTTATGAGTAAATGGAGGAGGCAATCCCGGACTTTATGGTGGCGTGTAGTCCCTCCGCCTGTGTTGACGTTGGCGAGGGGTCTGATGTCGGAGGGTTGAGTGTTTGATGAGTATAGGTTATCTCTGGTAAGATTGGTGGAGGGGAGAGAGGGTAAAATGGGTAATAGAGGTGAGGAGAATAAGGGTGCAGGACGGTGAGTTGGTGGTAGGGAGAGCGGTTGAGAGGGGTTAAGAAAGAAGTGAGAGAGAAAAAATAGGGGGGTTATAAGGAGTAAGTAGGCTGGTTGAGAGTATATATTGTTATATAGATGTGTGTGTGTGTGTGTGTGTGTGTGTGTATGTATGTATGTGTGTATATATATGTAACGGAGCTCCGTGTACTCCGACCGAGTACCCTCCGTTGATGGATGCTCCTAGCGCTCTCAGAGGACTCCAAGCACTGCAGACGACACCACAACCACCGCAGGCTCCACAACCGCCGTAGCTTAACTGGAGCCGCGCCGTCTTCCGTCCACCCTGGATCGGCTTCTGTCCTCCAGGACCGTGTGGGGAAGACCTCTCCTCCAGGAGAGCATAACAGGAACAAGCTCTTAAAAGAGCTAAGTGATTAAGAGCTCAGGGGAATATGCAGAGCATAGCAATCCCCAGTGTGATATAGCAATTCCCTCCAATAACGAGACAAGGCTACGTATTGAGGGTCAGAAGAGGTCTGAGGACTGGAACACCCAGCCTGCTTTTTATTAGAAATAGATACACACAGAACACTCCCAGGGGGAGGATGAAAACAACCAATAATACAGATGGTAACACCCCCACGTCTCCTCCCCTCAGATAACTACATAACTCAATTAAAATGTCCACATTTTTCCACCAGTTCTGGATGTACCCCAAAAACAGGGGGTACAGCTTTAAATCCGGTAGCGCTGGATAGCTCTCCTTCAGGGGGACAATATATCCAAAAATCACCCCATTCGGATGTACAGTTCGGGAGATACAACGTTCCAAAGTTTTGACCGACCGCACAGACCAACTAGCCGAAATTAGTTCCATGAGTTTTGGCCTTGCGGTCGGTCTCCGTTCGCACGGTAAAAAGGTATGATACTCTGGCCATCCATGCGAATCGCGGGGTTCGCTGGAATCCCCATAGATGATTGCATATAACTACCGAACGAGGGGACGTTCGGTAGTTTCCGTACGAACTTATGGAGGTCTGGAGGATTCAGCGGTGTTCGCCTGTTTGCGTATCCGTTTTCAGTTCCATGCGGTTACAGGCAAACACCGCTGTTCGCACACAAGATGGCCGCGAACACGTGGAAAGTCCCGAAATGGCGGCCACCTATTCAGAGCACAAAGAATTCGCATGAAATCATGCGAACGGCTGTATTCTCCAGTAATGGCATTCTCATGCACTATATTCGCCTAAATCCCCTGGCTGTTAGGTTATATTAGCAGTCCAAACCTACAGCATAGATAAAGGGAAAAAGACAGTCTAATACAAGTCCATATGCCGGAATACAGGGTTTGCAGTGCAATATAGTCCAGGACCATAGTCGCAGGGGAGGAGGCGGGCAAGCAGGCCTCTCCAGGACAAAGTGGCGAAGGGCACTTCGTCACAATATATATATATATATATATATATATATATATATATATATATATATATATATATATATATGAGGGGAGGGGCATAGAAGTGACGATTAACAATAAAAACACATAACCTAATTAACTGTGACCTAATTTTCTTAACGTACAATGGTGCCCAGAGTGTCTATTCAAGAACAAGCACAAAGGAATACCAACGTATTGCAAGCTGCATTATATAGATAAGAAAACAAGCTACTTTCCTTCACATTTATAAAATAAACTGGAAGCAAACTCACCGGTATGCTTAAAGTGTCACGGACACCTGAAAATGTCTTTCAATAAATCAGTCCAAAACCGTGAGTCAAACTATTAATTTTGTCTAAGCAAGTTCTAGTAGGTTTAGCTGCTATTATTACTTAAAACTCTGTCAGCATTTTAGTGTGGAAGCATATTGACGAATTCAATTGTACCAGTATATTCTAAACCTTAGTGACTTTTCTTGAAATAATATAATGCAAAATGCAATGAGTGTGTGGTGTCAGCAGCAATCGTCAAATTCAATTTTTTTGTGAAATAGTCATGGTTTCCAATGTACAACAAATCGTAAAAAAAGTTTGGAACTCTTTGATAATATTCCCAATGTTTCCCAATGTTGGCAATGATGCCAGTGAAGGTTTCAGCAGTCCACCAAGCAAAAATCCATAGTTTGCATGCTATCTATCGATCTATCTATCAATAAAATGGCCCTGGTGTATGGACTGAAACATTGACGGCTTGTACGTGTGTGACTTAACAGAATAAAGAGCATTACTCTTTTTTTTTTTTTTTCTTCAATAACTGTAGGTACAGTAATACAAGTAAATACAATAATATTGTACAATGCAAACATTCGGGGGAGAAACATTGAATGTATGTTGAGTTTTTCCTGTTGTTCATCTCTATGGTGCCAGAGCTCCCACAGTGGGGAGTGAACAGTTCTTGCGTGTGCGGGTCTGCCCTCCGGAAGGCAGCATTGCAATAAGTGCAAGCTTTATCTTGAACATTAAACTTTGAACATCAATACATAAGAGAACAACAATTTATTTACCCTGGTTGACCTGAGAGCCCACTGTTGTGGTGTTAGGTATTTGGTGTAATGGGGTGACCTTTTGAGATAGTGTTTGTGTGGCCTAGCCTTGTTCCTGATTGTAACTGGAACTGTGCGTCATCAGTTTGATTGTTTGATTGTGGTGGCTTCCCGTCTCCAAGAGATATGAACGTGTGTCGACTGAGTGATTCAGATAACGGGCTGTCAACCTGGGTTTACTGAGCTTCAGGAGGGGAGTGGGGAATGGGGAAGATCACCTGAGCGTATATCAGGTTGATTCAGTGGTATGGAGTCTTAATCGTTGGTAGTTCTGGTTTTGAGAAAAGTGAGCCAGGTAGTCCAACATGTATAGTAGAAGTCATATGTGTGTGTTAGAGACGCGTGGAGTTCCTCCATAAGTCTGTTTGATTCTACCCTCTGATCCATTCTCTAATTGTTGGGGGAGTGTGTTGTTTCCATTTTATTGGGATCAACATATTGGCCGCTGTTAATAGATGATTGATCAGTGGTCTTTGGTGTTTAGGGTGTGGGGTCGGGTATATGTAGAATAGTGATACTTTAGGTGACATAGGGAGTTTTACTGCCATTATTATGTGGATGAGCGTTTTCTCCCCCAAAAATTTATGTGATCGAATGTCCACCATATGTGGCTTGGTGTGCCCTTTTCTTTGAGGCATCGCCAGCAAATTTCCGTTGTGTGGGGAAAGAGACGTGTAGTTGCGAAGGCATATAGTGCCATCTTGTTATACTTCTGTAGTTGTGTTCATGGGTTGCGTTGCTGATGGATGTGTGAAAGGCGTTGGTGAAAATTTGTTTGCATTCTTCTGGGGAGAACGTTATGTTTAGTTCCTCTTCCCAGCGGGTGAGGAATTTGGGTTTGGGGTTGTTATTGTCCTCCTGTAAGAGTTTGGGGTATGTGGAGAGTTGTTTTGTTTTTACTGTGCCTGCTTCACAGTATGACTCAAAGTTTGTGGTTACTCTATGTCCTGTCAGGAGTTTTGGGTTAGAGGAGATGAAGTGTTTGTGTTGCCTCAGATTGAAGCTGTGTAATGCGGTGGGCTGGGCGAAATTGGTTAAGTCCGGACCCTCTAGTGGCCTTAGTAGTGGTGAGGATATCCCCTAGTTTGAGGTAGTGGGATTTTTTTTTGGAGCGTGATAAAGGTGGATGTATGACAGCCTGATGGGAATTGTGGGTTATGTGCCACTGGGTAAAAAGATCATTACTCTTATCACAAAGTCCTCTCACAAAGCACTTTCTTGGAGTTATATATTAAATTTTGGAGTTGGAACGAGGTGAGAACAAGACATGAGAGTAAATGCTTGCCCCATGTTGACATACATACAGTTGTAATCAAAATCATTCAACCCTAATTGAAAATCAGGTTTATTTACAGAATTTACAGTTATATACTGCTCTAAATGCAGATGCTTGAAGCCTTATTTTGAACTTATCAAAGAGCTCTGATTTAATGCAAAATCAGAGTATATCTTCAAAAAGTAAAAATAATTTTGAAGGATTTTCTGCCCACCATTATATCCATAAAAAGTGATTTGTCAATATTGCTTTTCTCTTACTTCTTGAACAAAAAAAAATTAAACATTCGAAAAGGTATACTGTTCCTCAATGCACTTTTACCTTTATCAGGCAAATGTAGTATATACAGTTGTAATTAAAATTATTCACCCCCATTAAAAATCAGGTTTATTGTTAAAATGTACAGACTTTCAGCTGTTTGCAATGAACAATTGAAACAAAAGCAATTTAAATATTTCAAGACAACAAATGCTTCAAGTGGTTTCCAAATTCATCTGAAAATGCAAATTATAATGGCTTCTCCAGTCTCAAAGTTATGAACGTCTGAATAGAATCCATCACAACCGCACAAATATGCTCAAGCACACCTGATGCAACTAATCAAGGGCTTAATTAGTTGCACCAGTTGTGCTTGAGCTGGAACACTTGAAATACCTGTACTGGCTAGAGGTTTGTTGAGTGCCATGTTTGACTGCATCATAGAAATATGGCTAAGTCAAAAGAATGGTTAACAGAAGTGATCATCGCCCTTTGAAAACAAGTAACAGGATACAAAAAGATGGCAAAGGCACTGAATGTTCCTAGAGAACACTGTTGGAAGCAGAGTTCGCAAGTTCAAAGTTGAAGGAACAGTGATTAAACTACCTGGATGGGGCAGAAAAAGGATGCTATCAATAGCTGCAACCAGATTTCTGAGGAAGCAAGATGTGGAAAACCCTTTTAAACCCTCTCAATAAATGAAAGAGACCTGCAGCAAGACATGGTGGCAACAGACACTGAGGTTTCAATGAGCACAAGAAAAGTCAACTCCAATAGGCTCAAAATCCTACAAATAATCCACATACGTTATGGGATTCTGTTCTGTGGAGTGATGAAACAAAAATTGAACTTTTCAGCCCTCAGGATCAGCGGTACGTCTGGAGGAAGAAGAATAAAGCATATGCTGAAAAGAACACTGTGCCTACAGTTAAGCATGATGGTGGCTAGGTGATGCCTGGGGCTGCAACTTCTGGCACTGGAAACCTGCAGTATGTGAAAAGCAAGATGGAAGTATCAGGAAATCCTAGGAAAATACATCATGCCGTCTGGAGGAAGCTGAAGTTTGGGCATCAATAGACCTTTCAACAAGACAATGACTGTAAGCCTATCTCAAATTCCACTGGAAAATACTATAGTGGCCATCACAGTCACCTGGCTTGAACCCCATAGAAAATATATTGTGGGATTCAAAGAAGGCAATTGCAGCACGCACACCCAAGAATATTACTGAACTGGAGGCCATTGCTCATGAGCAATAGGCTAAAATTCTTAAGGAACACTTCCAGAAGCTTGTGTCTGGCTATGCATCTTATTTGCATCAAGTCATAACCGCAAAAGGGTCCTCTACTATGTACTAAAGATGCTTGTTCTAAAGGGGATGAATAATTGTGAGACTGGAAAAGTCATTATAAGTTGCATTTTCAGTTGAATTTGGAGAAACCACTTGAAGCATTTGTTGTGTTGAGCTATTTCAATTGCTTTTGTTTTGTTTGTTCCTTGCAAATAGCTGAAAGTCTATAAATAAATAATAAGAAATATATAATAAACACATAGACCTGATTTTAGGGGTTAAATAATTTCGATTACAACTGTATATTCTACATTTGCATGATGTCTACTACTGGTAAAAATGCATTGAGGCACAGTATATATTTTTTTCCTTCAAGAAATAAAATAAATTATAATAATGACAAATAGCACTTCTCAATGTTATTATGGTGAGCAGAAAACCCTCCAAAATAACATTTTACTTTTTAAGATATAAATGAGTTTTTGTATTAAATCAGAGCTCTTTGGTGAGTTATAAATAAGGCTGAAAGCATCTGTAATGTATTGTAATTAATATGTTTTTAAATTTTTAATTTTAAAATATAATCTAATTGCATCTATTGAAATTGCTTTGTGTATTCTTTTTTTTTACCACTTTTCATACAAGCATTCATTCAGGTGCTACTTGTCACTGGTTCCTGGTTCAGTCATGATATGTAGAATTCCATCATGTAGAGGTCAATATACTAATACATCTTTAACTGTATCAGCTTAAAGGGAAACTGGACTTTTACTGCTATCTCTGGAATAGAATGGTTATTTAAACCTACATTTTGCAGTCTGGTTTTAAGTTCACTACAATGCATCGTTTAGGTGTCATATTTACCTATTCCAGGTCTACCTTTTACCACTTCGACATCAAGATGGATGATGCATGCTACTTGTGCATGCCTGTTTATGCTAATTTGCACCTATGTCCGAATGGTGAGACTATGAGCACCAATTCAGTGGGCGTGAACTATATTGTGCTATTGTGCACATCTTCTGGCGCTCATAAGTGACATTATCCTCTCAAAATAAAGTCAAGGCTATTTAAGCCCCAGCCTTTCTTGTCCCAATCAAACCTGTTGTGGCTCTTGTTTAGCCCAATAATGCATTTGCAAAAGGGCTACTATACAGGGAGTGCAGAATTATTAGGCAAATGAGTATTTTGACCATATCATCCTCTTTATGCATGTTGTCTTACTCCAAGCTGTATAGGCTCGAAAGCCTACTACCAATTAAGCATATTAGGTGATGTGCATCTCTGTAATGAGAAGGAGTGTGGTCTAATGACATCAACACCCTATATCAGGTGTGGATAATTATTAGGCAACTTCCTTTCCTTTGGCAAAATGGGTCAAAAGAAGGACTTGACAGGCTCAGAAAAGTCAAAAATAGTGAGATATGTTGCAGAGGGATGCAGCACTCTTAAATTGCAAAGCTTCTGAAGCGTGATCATCGAACAATCAAGCGTTTCATTCAAAATAGTCAACAGGGTCGCAAGAAGCGTGTGGAAAAACCAAGGCGCAAAATAACTGCCCATGAACTGAGAAAAGTCAAGCGTGCAGCTGCCAAGATGCCACTTGCCACCAGTTTGGCCATATTTCAGAGCTGCAACATCACTGGAGTGCCCAAAAGCACAAGGTGTGCAATACTCAGAGACATGGCCAAGGTAAGAAAGGCTGAAAGACGACCACCACTGAACAAGACACACAAGCTGAAACGTCAAGACTGGGCCAAGAAATATCTCAAGACTGATTTTTCTAAGGTTTTATGGACTGATGAAATGAGAGTGAGTCTTGATGGGCCAGATGGATGGGCCCGTGGCTGGATTGGTAAAGGGCAGAGAGCTCCAGTCCGACTCAGACGCCAGCAAGGTGGAGGTGGAGTACTGGTTTGGGCTGGTATCATCAAAGATGAGCTTGTGGGGCCTTTTCGGGTTGAGGATGGAGTCAAGCTCAACTCCCAGTCCTACTGCCAGTTTCTGGAAGACACCTTCTTCAAGCAGTGGTACAGGAAGAAGTCTGCATCCTTCAAGAAAAACATGATTTTCATGCAGGACAATGCTCCATCACACGCGTCCAAGTACTCCACAGCGTGGCTGGCAAGAAAGGGTATAAAAGAAGAAAATCTAATGACATGGCCTCCTTGTTCACCTGATCTGAACCCCATTGAGAACCTGTGGTCCATCATCAAATGTGAGATTTACAAGGAGGGAAAACAGTACACCTCTCTGAACAGTGTCTGGGAGGCTGTGGTTGCTGCTGCACGCAATGTTGATGGTGAACAGATCAAAACACTGACAGAATCCATGGATGGCAGGCTTTTGAGTGTCCTTGCAAAAAAAGGTGGCTATATTGGTCACTGATTTGTTTGTGTTATGTTTTTGAATGTCAGAAATGTATATTTGTGAATGTTGAGATGTTATATTGGTTTCACTGGTAAAAAATAAATAATTGAAATGGGTATATATTTGTTTTTTGTTAAGTTGCCTAATAATTATGCACAGTAATAGTCACCTGCACACACAGATATCCCCCTAAAATAGCTATAACTAAAAACAAACTAAAAACTACTTCCAAAAATATTCAGCTTTGATATTAATGAGTTTTTTGGGTTCATTGAGAACATGGTTGTTGTTCAATAATAAAATTAATCCTAAAAAATACAACTTGCCTAATAATTCTGCACTCCCTGTAGTGGCAGGAATTCATGGCACTATCGCTCCCCCTGCTTCCCCCCTACCTCGCGCTCCCCTCCCCAGAGAATAAAGGATTAAAACCCTTTATTTACTTACCTGATCCAAGCACCGATGTCCCTCAGCGCTGGATGGAAGCTCCTCCATCTCGCGACGAGCGGGTTCTAATGCGCATGCACGGCAAATGCCACACTAATATTAGACCTCCCCATAGGAAAGCATTGAACTAATGCTTTCCTATGGTAAAAATATGACGCTGGAGGTCCTCATGACAAAGGTCCATTTCAAACCAGGAAGTCCTCTAGTGGCTGTCTGGAAGACTGCCACAAGAGGCTGACTTAGGGATGCAATGTAAACATTGCAGTTTCTCTAGAACTGCAATATTTAACATTGCAGCACTAAGGGCAATAGGGACTCTGTACCCAGGTCATTTAAATGAGCTGAAGTGGTCTGGGTGCCTACTGTGTCCCTTTAATACTTTTATCTCTTTTTACTGATAGTGGCTCGTTTACCATTTATTCTGTGTTCCTAAAATTTGGCTTGTCTACCGTTTACTCAGTTTTCTCCTACCCTTGACCTACAATATCTCTCTGACTATTCCTTATGTTAAACCTGACCATTCTATGGTCTGGTAATGCAGTGATTTATATTCTTTGTGGTAGACTAGTGTATGTGTGTTTGGGTTACCTTACACATAACATTACATTAGGCTATGCTTTGCGAAACACAGGAACCACTTAAAAATGTTAAATGTATTACAAATGTATGTATATGAGAAAAAAAAAGGCATGCATATATGTTTTTCTTTTGAGTTTTGTGATATCCGTTTTATTTCTGGTAACTGTAATCAAGTTTTGGAAGTTTAAGGGCTTAAAAATATCTGCTATTGAACTTTTGCCAAAAGTCAGCAGCAAATATGCCAGAGCAGCTTAGAAGAGATAGCTAGTTTAGTACATACACTTTCTAGTTCACTTTCCATCCTCAGGGCAAACTATGTCTCGAATCATCAGGAGCTTTGTGAATTTGCTTGTAAATGGGGGTACGGATGTCTGGATAGACAAGAAACAACAATTCAAAAATGAGAAGAATTATTTCTCTGTGGGCAAAATGCCTATTTATGTATGTAGCAGTACTTTGTGATGTTTAAGGTTTGTTGTTTATAACAGTTTTTATTGTAGCTAAACGCGAGACAAGCACAATATGTCACTTTCTTTGTCTTCAAGCACAATAAATTGAAATTTATACAGCAAAAAGGGAGGGGGGAGCACAACAGAGGCATTTTGAGTTCATTTATTAAACAGACGAGTATTCTATAAATGCTCACATATAAACTGAATTTCCTACGGTTTTTCTATTCTATTTGCATAATGATACCATCTCAATTGTTGGAAATTAGATGTTACAGGAGTTTAGCTCTCCCAGACCTGTGCAAGCTGGCTAATTTCATTAAGTGCTTTTACACATTTATTTTATTTATTTCTTGATTACATTTTATCATTTATTTATTTATATATTTTTAGTATCCTACATATAATCATCAGTTGTGAATCAAAACCTAAGTATTTTTATAAATATAATTTAATTGGCAAAGTAATATGTATTATTCTTTTCAAAAACATACCATTTTAAAATCCCTATACTTTGAACATAGTTAAAGGGCCACTCCAGACCCCTATAGCAGATTAACTTTCTGAAGTGCTTAACCCCTTAAGGACACATGACATGTGTGACATGTCATGATTCCCTTTTATTCCAGAAATGTGATCCTTAAGGGGTTAATGTGTGAAGTGTGTCTTTTTTTAATTTTGCAAAAACTGCAAATTTAAATAGAAATTTACACTTTTATAAATTAACCTGGTTACACCCTGGTTACACCCCTGGCTTTTAAGCAGACAACACACATGGTGTACACATCATGCACCTGCTAAATTCTCGGGCATTTAGGAGTTACATCACTTGCAGCCCTAGTCACACCTCTCTGCACGTGACTTGCACAGCCTTTTTAATCACTTCTTTTCAAGTGACCTCTAATGCTTAACCTTCCTTTATTGTTATAGTCTGTTAAATTTAGAATGTCTTATCTCCTGCACTGTTAATAGCCTGCTAGACCATGCAGGAGCCTACTTTATGTGATTAAAGTTTAATTTACAGACCAGTAGATACAACTTCTAAAGCAAGTTTACATCTGATCAAAAAGGAAACTATATGTTTTTCATGCAGAATGCGTGAGTCACATCCATAGGAGGTGTGGCTAGGCCTGCATGGATAGAAACAAAAGTGAGACTGGAGAGATATAATATATACACAAAAACAGGTTTTTTTATTAAGCCAATGATGGTTTAATGGCTACAGTGTCCCTTTAACTAAAAGCATACATGTCTTCTCTGGGTGATATATCTACTAAACATTGATTTATTTATTTTTAATTTATATTACACCATGTACAGAGTAAGCAAAACTGCAGCTTACAGCTTGAGTAAAAATTAAGAATTTAATGATACAATATGAAACATAAGAAAACCCCAATGATCTCAAATGTTCCTTGCATTTTATTGTAGTTGGCAGTAGCCTTAGGTTCTCTTGACTTTTAATTTAATTTAATCTTGACTTAATTTAATTTCAGGTCTTGACAGGGAAAATGAGCCAACAAGCAATTTAGACTATTTTATTGTTACAAAGATTTTCTTTAATAAAAATAAGTCTACTCTAAAGATAATACGTTTGCATTCCTGCCGTCATTTAAAGGGGGACTATGATCAGGTGCTCTGGGCTGACATGAAAGTAGGGTCTTTGTCGGTCCTTTGATGAACCGGTGCATGCTCAATGCAGATAAAAGATCAACCTATAGAAAATAAGGTCACATAGACTCCTTGGCCTTTCATAGTTCCCCTTCACTCCAGTTTTAGGCAACCCAATACTCCCTAGGGAATAAAAGTATTGACAAGAGTAGGTCGACTAAAGTGCTTAAGCATTTTATGCTATTCAAGGAAGTTTTTGAAAACCACTTAACACAAATATTTAAGGACATTGAGTCCACTCCCTTTGTAGGCTGCCTTTTTTCAGTGGGAAGCAACAGGAAAAATCTGATTTCTGTTTTGCTTTGTAAAACTGGTGTAGTACATACGACATGCAGAACAGAAGTCAATCAAAAAAGATAACAGATAACCTTTCATAAGTCTGCATCCTAGACCATTCAGACTTGTATTTCCATAATTCATTGGTATGCACAGAAAATATTGCATTCAGAAACTATGTGCAATAATATTACTATAGAAAATTGGATGAGTAATGTGGAAGTTCAAACAGGAGGGATGGTGTCTACAGAATTTTTACTCAATAAACATAGTGGTTTTGGTTCTTAGTGTGACTTTGTAACTGTCAAACTGTGACCATATTAAGATATTGTCATTTTTAAATGTATATTTTTTTTCCATGTATTTATTTATTTATTTTAGTGCTTGCTTTGCTCAATAACCGCAACATGATTTTCTAAGTATGTAGTGTTAAAGACAGAGTTTAGTGTTTTAGGTCTAAATGGAATCCTGGAACCAAGTAATACTTCTTAATATAAAAAAAATGCATTTTAAGTAGAGCTCAAATACAATTACCAGGGCAGCCAAATATTATCCATATTAATTCTCCCCAAAATGTATGCAGTCATCTCCTCCATGTCACTTATATGTGTTTTTGTTTTTTTTCCATTGTATGTTTGCCAAATCGGACACTTACTTCTAAATGCAATACATATATGGGCGGCAGCTTAAGCACTGATTTTGTCAATTTCCTAGCAGTAGGGGTCCTTTCCAGCAAAGCTAAAATAGGGTCAGGATTCAGTTTCATATCAAAGAGATTTCCAATTAGAGCAAAAATCACACCCCATAAGTGAACAACCATAAAATACCACCTAATTACCATTTACCACCAATGGATCTGCAGTGTGTTTGCTTTTTTTAGGCTACTTTTTTCACTAACTGCCTATTTGTTCTGTTACTTGAATTGGATTTTTCCCCCCTAATTTTTTTTCATTTGTCTTATAGGGTTATGTCGAACACCATGACCACTTCAGTGACTTGAAGTGGCAATGGTGCTTGGAGTCTGTATGTACAGCATTTCTGTATAAAATGCTGCACACATAGATATATTTAATGATGCTTCCATAACTCCGCACTCAGCAGTGTCATCATACGTCATTAACTTTACGACATGGTATGCAGCCCTCTCAATGTTTCCTCCATATGTTGGTACCCATGCTGTCTGCTAGGGTTCCTCTTCCACCAAACCCTTTCACATTAAATCACAAAAAGATAATCCTCAGCACTTCTTGTCTCATTGTGGTTATATTGCCCCATCAAACGTGACAAACTCTTGACAAAGACACCTCTTGAGTTAAAATGTTGCTTTGTTATGTTTGATAGTGCAATTAAACCAACATGAGATAAAATTGCTGGGTTTCTTGGCATAAGCATGTTGTGATTAGTACATCATTAGCCAGCTCAGAAAAAACACAACAGCAGGCTATAATAGCTGTAAAGTTTAAAGTAACCCTTTAAGTTTAGCATTTAAAATTGGTATGTTAAAACTGAATAGGGATGTCTGTTTAATGCTCCACTTTATTATATTTGCCAACATCATAAGACATGAGATAAAATATCTTGTTGCACAAAATATCTTGATAAAAACACACACGCAGAGAGTTCTTCTGCATTCTTTAACATATGCAGAATACACCGGAGAACACTTTACTGACACAAAATACTATCAAGCTACAACATTCCTCACAGTTTTTAAATAGAACATCTGTCTGTTACATCTCCTTGGCTAAACATATATTTGCATATATACATATAAAATTGTCAGTCTGCAGTATATTACACACCTAATGCCCCATCACCAACTGACTGTTGGCCAAATAACATGCTAGTCCTGAAATTGGTGGGTGGCAACGTGGACATTATTAAAGAGCAAGGGTGCATTAATTAAAACAATTACACACTCTACTTGAAAGATCCTAGAAGTCTGCTATTAACTGATTACCTTTTCTTTCTGTTTTGTAACAAACAATGTGGATGGGGTCGTTACAAACTAGATAATTACCCAATGATTATATAGAGTTCAGCTTTCCCATTCATTCAGGCCTCAAGTGCATAAATGCATTTGTATTCTTTGACCATTAACCAATGGATCTGCTTTATTTTTATAATGGTATTTCCTTGTTAAAAAGAACAATGCTTCGGATCTGAGTCAGATTAAATTGCCACATTCACTTATCTATCTTCTTCATTTTGGTCTTTGTATCAATTAGTTGCGATACTAAGGGACTTGTGATAATGGTAAAGTGAGGTGCTAAAGTACGGTGCTCTTGAAAATTTAGATTGATGTATACATGATGAACTGGAGCTCCAATTTTCTTCTCAGGGGAACTTTCTTTTACATTTTATAGTGGTGTTTGAACTTTGACTTAATATTTATACGCCATATTAACAAGGGAATTTCTACCTAGTTGTTTTAAAAGCAATAATTTGCTTTTATGTCTGTGATTGCCTATATATTTAAAGTCATAATGAAATGGAATTAACAAAACCTTTTGACTAATTGTAAAATATATACCATTGTTACTATTGTGCTTACAATAATTTCCACATAATTACTTTGGCTAAAGATAAAGAACTTAACCCCTTAAGGACCAAACTTCTGGAATAAAAGGGAATCATGACGTGTCACACATGTCATGTGTCCTTAAGGGGTTAAAATGGATTTATTTAGTCGCCATGCATTTGAGAACATCACATATGTTATCACTTTTTTTTTTACTTTGTATTTAAACTTTTTTTTTTACTTTGTATTTAGTTAAATAATGCAAGGAGGAGTAAGATTTTCAAGGTAACTTTGCAGAATCAGGTAACTGTAATGATTTAGTGGTCAACAAATCAAGAATTTCTACACACGAGTACATATTTGTAGGAACTAGATAACCCATGGTATTTACCTAGAAGATACTTTTAAAGGAATACTACAAGACCACTGTAGTGGTTATGTTGCGATTTAATTTAAAGGGACACTTCATACCTCTTAGACACTTCAGCTTGCTGAAATGCTTTATGTGTAAAAAGTGTCTTCTTTTTTCACTTTAAAAAAGTGCAGATTTTAATAGAAATTAACCTTGTTAAATTCCACATATATGTCCTGTTACTTCCTGGTTGTTTAGCTCAGTGGAGCTAAATTCAAGAGGCAGGTAATTGCAAAAAGCACCTGCCTGCAATAGATGCATCATTGAGCTGCATTGGGAAGTCTGTGATTGGAAAGCTACAGAAAGTCTAGTGGGGTTGGAAGGGGAGGGTTTGCAAAGCCTTTAGACGTTAGACCTGCAGTTATTGCAAGCCATTTTTAGATATAACCACATGCACTTTAGAACAGTTTGACAACTTAACTGTGTCCCTCTGGTGCCCATGATGCATCCAACATTAATTATTTTCAATTCATCATAGCTGATCCAGGACCATCCTCATTGGCTGAGAATGCTCAGCAACTACTCTCTGCCATTAAGCATAATATATGGTCCTGCTTAGCTTAAGAGTTAAAATAAGAACCCCTGAAGCCACAGGTGCAGGCAATAGGTTATAAATTTTTTCCACAGCAGTCTGACAAATTACACTTGGATTAAGATACTACTTGCACCATAACCACTCCAGCTGGCTGTAATGCTATTATACAACTGTGGGAGCTAATGAAAAACTTTTAGTGCAATGTGTACAAAAATGGTGTGGGTATGAGTGTATATATGTGCATATATGTTTATACATTGGTGTCTAGTAAAATAAAACTAAAGCGAAAAATGTGAAGAGTCTGGAACTCAAAAAATATTGAACATTTACTTCACACCACATGCATAATATGTACACTTCATTACTGTTCTTTGTATTAACAATACGCTTGATTGCCAGCCAAATCACCAAGCTTTGTTCAGACCACTAAACCCAACATTGTGGTTTTGCAGGGGAAAAAAAGCCAGTGCCTGCTATGATATTTAATATCAATTCATAAATCTCATTGTTTAAACAATTCATCAGTTGCCAAACTAACACCGCATTTATATCAACTTTAGTACCTATGGAATGAGGCATAAAATATATTTACAAGAAAAAATCCGCAGACAACAAAACTTCATTTCAAAATGTAATATATATTCTAAGTAATCCTAAGAATTGTAAATGTTCTGTCGCGAAGGTGTATGTCTTCCTCATAGTACAAACAATAAAACATGTTTTATGGCTCAAATAAACATAATCCAGTAAAGTATGTGATGGAAATGTTAGCTTCCCTGTTGAAGCAAATCTTACATCTATACCAGTAAGAATATGTTAATATAAAATATTTAATTTACCATTACATTATTCACTTAGGGATTGGCTAGCTATTCAGTAAGTCTTTTAGTACCTATTATAAAATTAACTCTGCTATTCTCTGTTGTGTATATATATATGATGATTGACTTATCACAAATTTGGTCAAATACTTTTGACATAAAAAAATATATATATAGTGGGGTGGGTCTGATCCTTAAGTCCCACAAACATTTTAAAGGCCTCCTTTATAAAGTAATTGAGTAACAGACAAGAGGAAGCAATATATTACCATTATTAAAGTGCCTTACTCTCTTTAAAATAAAATGTTTATAAAGTGTGAAAAAGGGGACACAGTCTTAACATCAACTTGCTTTACCCTTTATGTGCATGCTTCTCTTGGTTTGGTTTACTTTATTGCATTTGTTAATAAGAAGCATAATAGTTTCTGTGCAAAACATTAGAGAGCATAAGCTATTTTAACATACATCCCAAGAGTCCCTATTTAGAACGGGACATTCCATATTTGGGGTTAAATCCCTCTGTCCCTCTTTTCTGTCCTTTTGTCCCTCTTTTCCCAGAGCTCCATATTGTTAGCGTTTCAGAATATATAACAACACTCCACAGCAATAAATTTCACAGTAATGGGTCCATAAACTACAAGAAATATGCTTAGAAGACACTCTGGGTAAATAAAATGCATCGTTCTTGTTCTAAATTACATTTTAGTTGCAGTAAATTGTTATTGGTCAAGTAAAGTATCGTAGAACGTATCCACCATCGAATTTAACCCCACTCATACCTTAAAATAAAGTTTCCCTCTTTGTCCATTTGAAATATTGGTCGGTATGAAAACAGAATCAGACATTCTGGAAGCACACACACGTGCCTGGGTGCAGTTAGACAGAAGAAAAAAAATACTGCGAAAGAAGGGAAGAACGGAGAACTACCAGAAGACTATCTACACCCCTAAAGTAATCGGGGGAGTAAGTCAACACTATTTAGCGCTACACACCTTCACTACTACACACTGGTTGTGGAAATAGTGTTTTTTGCGGTATGAAAACAGAGCCTACTCCGCTGAATACAATTAAAAGCTGATACAATTAACAGAGCTAGAAACTAAACAATAGATACCTTCATTATTTTTAAGAAAGTATTCCTTCATTTTATTATTATTATTATTATTATTATTGCCATTTATATAGCGCCAACAGATTCTGTAGCGCTTTACAATATTTTGAGAGGGGGGATGTAACAATAAATAAGACAATTACAAGAAAACTTACAGGAATAATAGGTTGAAGAGGACCCTGCTCAAATGAGCTTACAGTCTATAGGAGGTGGGGTATTAGAAACATTAGGATAGGAAATATCAAGTAGGAGTGAAGCAGAGCTGGAGGAGAGAGCAAAGCACTATCCCATAGAGACATGAGCCATGTATGTAAGGGAGAGATTACTCTGGGAGGCCATACGCTTTCCTGAAGAGATGGGTTTTAAGGCCCTTCTTAAATGATTGAAGACTAGGGGAGAGTCTGATGGCAGTAGGCAAGTTATTCCATAGGAGAGGAGCCGCCCGTGAGAGGTCCTGCAAGCGCGAGTTGGCCGCTACGGGTGCGAGCAGCGGTCAGGAGGTGGTCGCGGGCAGAGCGGAGGGTATGAGGAGGGGCATACCTCTGGATCAGTGAAGAGATATAAGAGGGGCTGGAATTGTTCAGTGCTTTAAATGTATGGGTTAGCACTTTGAATTGACTCCTATAGGATACAGGGAGCCAATGTAAGGACTGGCAGATTATATCCTACAAGCATAGGAAAATGTAACGTTTCATATTGCATGGCCTCCATTTTTGTTAATTGCAATTAGTTTTGGATAATTGACACACCGTTTACAGTTAAGATGCATGATTTTGATAGATCAATATACCCAGACTATATTAATTTCATATCAGCATTTCACTAATTATAAAGTACCTACTTACCGAGCTTGCTATTTTGAATAAATCTGTATTGATTATGTTTATTCAGAGACAGCTCAAGAAATATTTTGTATGAATGAATATGTAAATCTTATTAAAATTATAAAGTTGGTCTCTGGAGTTTTATAAGATTTGTTTACACTCAGACTTTTGTTCTAAGCTGTCTACAGCCTAACCTGATTCCAGTGATTGATTGTACTCATAGTGAGAATAGGAACTTCACTCCTTGTTAATAAATGGAAAATAAGTTATCATGGCAGGTCCATTGAGGATTGCTAATTTTAGATGCCAGACATGTTGTATTATTTGCAACTATCGTAACTTAACTAGATTGGGAATAACAAATGTACTATCTGCACTGGTTTACTGTTGAATATAAACGCACGGAGACAGTTGTGTGAAAGAAAATGCTATAAATTTATAAAACAATGAAACCACTGGGTTCTTTATTTTTATTAATGCAATAAAAAAACTAAATTGCATTTTAGTTTATCTTTTAGAGAATTGGGGAACGTGTGTTCTTTCCCTTTTGGTTGTCTTGATGTGATTGTTTAGTAAAGCTTAAAAAGATGGTATTTTTTTTTTTTGCACACTTGAAGATTTTCTATCATGTTCTTAACATTATGAAAACAAGGTGACTTGTATTAAATGCTGCACCATTACCTTTGAAATCTTACATATGGAAGCAAAAGTGTAAATAACCATTGTGCTAAATGAGAAAACATTTAATCACACTGTTTGCTTAATTCTGTTTTCACAATGCTTTAAGCTTGTGTACTCTTGTTTTTTTGTTTTTTTGTTTGTTTTTTTCTAAATTTTTTGTTTTCCATTTTTATGTAATTCACATTGTGAATGTGTTTGTGAGATGAACAACTGAAAGCAGCAAGAGGTATATCCAGCCATTAGAAAATACAAAAATACTGCTTAGTTTCAGAAGGAGAAGGATTGTATTTCCTAAATGCTCCTAGCACTCATATTAAAATACATCAGGTGAGAGATCACAGACTTCCAGAAACAGATGGGCATTGGGGGAATCTTTTAAGCCCTTGCAGTATTTGAGGCAACCATATCTCTGAGATAACAATAGGAACTATACTGCAATTTCCTGTGAACTGAAGTCTTAATGAAGTCTATTAAATTATGCATAACCTGACAGCTATGAAGTACATAAAAAGAAATTCAACATAAGGCTTATGTAGTTTATATCTTTTAGAGACCGTTGGCTACTAGTTTTTTCTTTTTTTAATGTTTTAGAAAAATGGTCTCCAACCTTTCCCTACAATGCTTCATAGATCTGAATGCATTCCACTTTGAATATGCGTACTTAAATACTCATGTCATAGCATACATCACTGGAAGTTTGGTTGGTTGTGGACTGCCAAAATGCATTCAGTCAACAGAGAGAAAATATTGCATTTATAGGAATATAATCCCATTGTACAATGGAAAAGATAGAAGAGGAAGGCTGGCAACTTTTAGCCTTGGGTGCTAGTATAAACGAAAGGCAATTTTTGCAGATACAACTCACAGTTCTCATTCGTGATCACTGCTATTAATGTTTAATATCATTTAGCCTCATTCTCTCATCCATTCCCTCTTTTGAGTGAATTGGGAATTGTTCAGTAATAAGGACTCAAATGATCCTTCTATATGCAATTGACTATTTAAACTATAAGAAAGAAGCTGTTTTGCCCTGATTATTTCTAGGGTCACGTGATTTGCTGAATATATATTTGCCTTTACAAGCAAGTACACCTAATATAGTAGCCAGTGTGTATGTCTCTCCCTTTCTGTGTGCACTGGCAGAGGTTGGCAGAGTACACGCTGTAGGCCTGACACACACTTCTGAAGGACACTGACTGCTATTATATTACAGTCATAAACTTTTTTTGTTTTTAAATGCACGCTATTGTGACACCAGATATGAGTTGCACTGTGCACTGGCAGAAGTTGGCAGAGTACACGCTGTAGGCCTGACACACAGACACTTGCAGACAACTAACTGCTATTCCATCTATTACAGTGAAAAAAAAATAATTGTTTTTAAATGCAAGCTATTGTGACACCAGATATGAGTGGTGGCACTGGGCAAGTGGGCACAGTATCCACTGTCAGCCTGACACAGAAGCTGGCAGGCAGGCAACTGCAATTAGATTACACAGGAAAAAAAAGCAGACTGATGTTCTAGCCCTAAATCGGGCTTTTTGGGGTGCTGTCCTTACAGCAGAGATCAGATGAGTCCTTCAGAACTGTAGTGGACACTGAATACACTAGCCTAGCTATCAATTTCCATATCAAATCAGCAGCAGCTACACTTTCCCTCCTCTCACTAAGAATGCAGCTTCAGAATTTATCTAAAATGGATGCTGTACAGAAGGTGGGAGGGTCTGTAAGGGAGGGTCTGCTGCTGATTGGCTGGAATGTGTCTGCTGACTGTGAGGCACAGGGTCAAAGTTTACTCAATGATGACGAATAGGGGGCGGATCGAACCGCGCATATGTTCACCCGCCATGGCGAATGCGAACATGATATGTTCGCCGGGAACTATTCGCCAGCGAACCGTTCGGTACATCACTAAATGGGTATACTATTTAGATACCCTTCACCCCAATGGTTTAAATGCAGATTTTGATCTGTATAATTTCTTATAATCTAGGTATTTTTTTAGATACGTTTACACTCTTGTCCATTTTTTTTCTGTGCTATTCTGTTTATGTATTTAGCTCCCTTTTTGTTATAATTCTCCCATATGGAGGCTGTAGGACAATATACTGCTGCACTTTAAAATGGTTCAATATGAACTACATCTACCATGAACCTTCACTCTATGCGTCATTTCCAGTTCACGCATAGAGCACAAATACTATAAGAAGAACTATACACGCCAAGGTTCACAGCGATATATTAGCCGCGATACGTCACTTCCGGTTGTGACGCACGTGGTCGAAAATGGAGAGAAAAACTATATGTTCCATGAATGCTTGCGATGTACCGAGTGTGTTACGTCACTTCCAGGTGACGCATGCAGACCAGGAAATGTAATCCTAAACTCCTGATTTCAATAATTGAAGATATATACAACATATAAACCAGGACTTGACAGGACTACTTACACTTCGTAGGAAGCCCAGCTGGGTGAAACGCGTAAAGTGTTGGTACTGGAAGAATTTACTCCGTATATACTCTCTCTTTCTCTCTCTCTCTCTCTTTATTTATATATTTTAAACGTATATTTCCATTTTATTTTATACATCTCCTGGTGTATTCTGCATATCCTATGTGGGGATAATACCACTAACACTATTCATACCAGAGCAAGCCATTGCTCTGCATATTCTAAGTAGGATACTGTTTTTTATCCTTTATTCTGTGTGTGTGTGTGTGTATGTGTGTATATATATATATACTACACCATAAGACCTTTCTATTGTGTTTTCTCATGTATACTGGACTATCAAGCAAAGCTACAAATATCCATAGACAGGTTGTACCATCCAGGCGCATTACAGCAGAGCTTTTAGCAGCTCTATTTAGCGCTTTAAATTTCTACCTCAAATAGTTTAAATAACTGTTACGTATTGCACTATTTTTGTCCATTTCTGTTTCCTCCAAAGTTACAGAAACCATTCTACCTCAGCGTATGTAGACTGAATAAACTGAAGTAACTATATCTTTTGGTATATATTTCTGCTTTACTTAATTGTTTTTTGGGGCACGGTTCATCACCTTGCTTGTTGTTATCTAAACTATTCAATGTATTTGTGGTGACCCTCTCATGGCTGCTATTGACTGTATGTGACTGCTATACAACGATACATTATCATGACACATTTCTGACTGTTGAGGAACTTATTGCTATACTCTAGAGAATTCACAAGCACATGGCCACGTTTCATCCTGGGTATTCCGCTACCCCAAGTGGATACCTGTAATATTACTAGGCGTACATCTTGACTTATTGTCAATACAGCTCTGCCACCCTTGGGCAGTGTCCAGCGTATCAGGGAAGATGTAGTCATTCATTGGCAAAGGTTCATTCCTCCACTGACCATTAATTCCCCTGTTATTTTAGGCTGGGTTTGCAGCCATTATCAAGCACAACTGGTTCTGTGACACATGGCCCGCAGAGACATGAAGCCTACTCTTTAGTAACCTTCAGCTCTCATTGTAGTATACTCCATCACAGCCACTGCACAAGCCTGGGGGTCTCTATGGGAGAGGAAGTCTGTTAATTACTACTCAAATACAGCAGTATGCAAAGTAACTTAGCTGGCAGCAACACAGCAATATTACCTTGTCCGCATACACATACCAACCTGTCATAACATAGCAGCCATTTCAGATATTCCTCCAAATATTCCATGGCTGCTTAACCACATACTATAACTCCTACATTCCAGGATCTCATTCTGGATTAGCTCATCTCATGGTCATGGTAGATTCCTGGCGCACGCAGCTCTCTTGGCTTATACCAACCATTTATATACCAGAATTCTAGCCATTTTAATAAGTTCACTTAATATTGAATCGTCAATTCGTACTCCATTGATACCATGGTGACATTCACATCCTTTTGCCACCTCAAGCTTAATTTAGCTAACAAATACTTTAACTTATCTCATACCCACCTGCAGACATATGCCTACAAACTATCAACAATAAATGGTGCCAGGTCAACATACTAGACCAATTGTCCGACACTCACAGGACTACACAGGCATATGCTCTCTTTTAAGTTTACACGTTAACTACTCACCACATCAAAATCATCCTGTACGTCAGGACACAATTCATAAAACTCTAACATGACCCTTCAACATATTCAGATCATTCTTTTAGAATAAACACTGCTTCTGCAGCCTTTAGTAAACATACCAGCACACATCATAAACTGGGACATTGGAATCATCTGCATACACCAGATATCCCTCAAACAGAGAGGGAACTGAGACAAGCATTTAAAGTACCGGTTATGTAATGTCAACACATACTAAGGATTAAACTGTTAACTTTTTGCCCTCTTTTACAGGTCTACCCGAACGTCGGTTTCGGCACACCACAACCGACTTATACCACTTCTATAACTCAGCTTATTGTCCCCGACTACAAATGGAAAGGTGGAGCCTGTAGATGTGGGAGGGGTTTCTCTGGCCTATAAATGCACAGGTCTCCCTTCCTCTGGGCTGAGACTTTCTGGTTCAGCCCACCCACCACACCCTTTAGTAATCATTCACTTAGTGGGCCCTCTTTTACAGGTCTTCCCGAACCTCAGTTTCGGCATATGCCATTATTATAACTCTGCTTATTGTCCCCGACATATATATATATATATATATATATATATATATATATAGTGTAGTGTATATAGTGTAAATTACTAGTGTAGGACATGGGACTTGCCATGTACATTGGTACATTGACACAGTAGCAGGATTATGCATAGCATGACCATATACTGTTACTAAATCTCCATTATTTTTTCTTAAGCCAGGTGTTTAAATAAATACCTTGGCTTTTTTTTTTTTAACTATTACATTTTGTGAGCATTGAAGTTGTTTAGTAAGTGTGTATTAACAGACAAGCTCAGTTAATACACAACATCCTTTGTTAGATGTGTGCTTTGCAAATATTGGATATAATCGTAAAACTCTTTTTAGAGAATGCATTAAAAATAAATCTTATTTAGCTGTCACTTGCCCTTGCAAAGTACGAGATAATTTTTGTATAATTGCCATGTAATCTGCAAAGGATAAATAATTTGAAGTTACTGCAGTATATAATTAGATGTCGATTATACCTCAGGATGGTAATAGTATTTGATGGCCTATTGGTACCTTGAATTAAAAAAAGAAAACTGAAATTACCTAAGAATATTCCTATAGAGAAAAATACCTGATTAATTCTATTAAAATAATGAATTACATAGTTTTGATTTTAATCGCCTGTTATGCTAATAATGGGCACATTTCTTTTATAAAAAGATAGATGTTTTACATAAGAAAGGTGATAATAATGCTTGCCTTGCGAGTAGAAATACTTTTTTTTTTTTTTTTTTTGCTATTAGATTTGTAAATTTCGGCAATTAACTATTCAACTCCTTGTGCATCATAATTATGATGAATTACATGTTTTATTTGTATGTATTCTGGAAAATTAAACCAGGGACAATGAGCTTCAAAATAGTTGTGAGACTTATATTCCTATGTACTCATCTATACATGTTCTGTGTGACATTTTACAATTGCTATTTTGTACTTTTTGTTGCACTGGATACTCTTTGTATTTTCTGTATTTTGCTTTCAATTATTATTCTAATAAACAATTACATTCGGAAAAGAAAACTACTTATTTTCACAGTTATTTTGCATACCAGAATTGTCTCTATTATACAATATATTTTTTTTTGTTCAATATATAACTAAATGTCTGCCTTGTTGACTGTAAATACAGGAAATAACCATTTGCTTAGGTTTGACCTGCATCATGGTAATTATTGTGGTAGATCAAAAGATAATTTTAGTTTTGTGCTTGTTTTGCACATTCTCTGCAAAACAGCATATCTAGCATCAGTTATATAATTTGATTGAATTTTATTTTGTCAGTGTTTGCGAATTATTTTGTGAATTTGTGAATATTGTCACAGTAGGTAAAGTGTAAATTTTTACTTTTTAATGTATTTACATTTTTCGGGTTAAAAGGTTTCCTCCATGTGTTCACAAAGACTGAAAAATGTATGTTCAGAATGGGATCCTTATAATGCCTAACAATATATGTCCTCTTAATGTTTGCACTTGTCGACATTGAGTATTAATTGTCCGTGCTCACATCATCTTTCAAACATGTCCAAATAGGCTAAAATGGAGAGCTTTTTAAGGTTTATGTTTGGCCTAAATGCTGATATTTAGTCTTGAAGTCCCCACAATGTCTTGCAAGTTAAATAGGAACCTTTGTGTTTGACCTAGTATGCAACTGTTTGTCTGGGATAGTAACAATGTTATCCTGCCCTCTAGTGGTGAAAGGCTGATTTAACGGTGAAGGATTTTATATTTTTAATATCTTACCACAGATAATTGTCTATAATGTTTGTCATCACAAGACGCTTGATTACACCATTTGCAAAATAGTGTTTTAATTCAGTCATATTGAGATGAAAATGAGACGTCAATGTGTAATTTCAATATAATTTGGTCTATAAAGCATTTTTTTTCAGTTCTGTATGTTACTTGTTCTGTGTTCCCCATGCAACTGTATATGCATGCTTATGAGCATAAACCAATATGTATTTCATTATACCAAAGGAAATGCACATGTAAGAGATGTATGTAAATAAAACATAGTAAGAACCTCTTCACTGATTATCTCCTGCTCTAGATACAGTCTGTTCCCTAGTTGTGAAGCACTACATAAGAAAGACTGTTCTTCGACCCATAAATCTGCATATGTAAATAGCAGTACTCATGTCATTCACTTGACTCAAAATATATATATTTGGGATATACTGGGTTGAAATGTGAAGGAAGAGCTCTCCTTCGTGACCATTGTGTTGAAAAGTCCAGTAAGAGCTTTCCTTCGTGACCTTGGCAAGCACCAATGACAGGTGTGTGCAGGACCTCGGATTGTGTGTGTGTATACACACACACACAATCCGAGGTCCTGCACACACCTGTCATTGGTGCTTGCCAAGGTCACGAAGGAAAGCTCTTACTGGACTTTTCAACACAATGGTCACGAAGGAGAGCTCTTCCTTCACATTTCAACCCAGTATATCCCAAATATATATATTTTGAGTCAAGTGTATGTATGTATGTATATATTTATTTACTTAAGCCCTACTTTACTGGTGACAATTTTTTTATAATAGTTGGTTTCTTCCTATTTATTGGGAAACTCAAATCTGAATGCAGGAACTCGCCATTAGCCAACTAAATTAAATCAGAAAACAAGAAACAAAGAATAAGGTTTAACAAATAATATACTTTGTATGTCTGGGGAAAAGGGACAGTGTAACGATAGTCATCATAACTGGAAGCATAAGACTGACACTTCATGTAGGTCCCTATTGACTCCCACGTTTAAGTAATCCTGTGTCCATTATAGGACATGCTTCCTGGGGTATTTAGGTCTCTGTGTGATGACTGGAAACCAGTTTAAGTTGTGTACTGAGGAATCGGCTAGTGAAGCGGATATGTGAGGCTGAATAAAAATTTGACTGGAATCCATGTTCCATAGTCCAATTGATATTTGGGGACAGTTGATGAAACAAAGTAATAGCACAGCATTGCATGTTATAACCATGAGCACATAGAGAACATAACACAGGCAAAGTGTGCAGTCAGTGTTCTGCAAAATATATGCATATTGTAAATATTATGTGTATATATACATAATGTAAATATTATGTATATATACATAATGTAAATATTATGTATATAGTTTGCAATACACTTATAAGGACTCTATTTCCACCATTTGGTTCAAAGACGAAGTGAGAAAAAGTGCCAACAGAGGGAAAACAGAAGGAGCAGAAAAAAATCTTCTTATATTGTATAAAAAAAAAAAAATTAATATATATATGTAATGTAATGGTAATTGCTTTCACCGAATTGTCATATTCTTGCTTGCCCTGGTGCTCCAAAGACTGCAATATATACATCACAAACCAAGATATATATGGGTACTCACAGGTCTTCTTGCTGCAGTAAATAGTAAAATTTTATTCCATTTTATAATCAAGCAAAGTTGACATTTGGCCGTCTATCAGTTATTTTTCAAGGCCTATATATCGTTTTTACTGCTCCTCCGTTTCCAACTCATTTGATCTGTGAATAAAATCAACATTTAGTGCCATCAATCATCTATTTATTTTTTTCAACATTTTTATTTTTTTTAATGCCATGTGTGTAATTATAAATCACGTATCAAAACAAACATGCTCATCCCCTGCGTGATTCATTTGGTCTGTGATTCAGACACATCTTGGCTCGCAGTTTGGAAATTCATACAATCACCCAACTGGCCCAAATTCTGAGAAATTGCAGTTCATAACTAAATGAATCTCAGAGTCGAGCAAAACTATAAAAACAATTGGCTATAATAAGAGGTTGTGAAAAGATTGACCAAATATATGAGCCTGATGGACAAAAATAGTGACCACTCTGGAAAAAAATGCAAGACAAAAAAAGAGTTCTGCTAAAGATCTAAAAATACTAAACCCCACTAAAAAGTCCAAAACTTTCACAATAATCCAATATAACACAGGCAACCTTCGGCACTCCAGATGTTGTGGACTACATCCCCATAATGCTCTTACATCCATAATGTTGGCAAAGCATCACGGGAGGTGTAGTCCAAAACACAAGGAGTGCCGAAGGTTGCCTATGCCTGATCTAATCCAATGCTCCTCATAAAGGAGCACTTGGCACCTGATGCAAATGTGTGGCAAGCTTCCTCTTAGGAAAGCATTGAATCAATGGGGGCATCCGTGTCATGTGACTATTATTTACTTGGTAAGTTCTTCAGAAACACCTCTAGTGGTTGTCAGTATGACGGCCACTAGCAGAGGATTTAACTTTGATACACAAATATTGTATTTTATCCCAAACTGCAGTGTTTTACTTTGCAGGGTAAAAAGGTCTGGTCCACTTCACCCACACTGCTTCATTGAGATGAAGTGGCCTAGGCCTCAGATAATGTTCACCTGTCCTGAGACACAGCTCATCCCCATAGAGACTCCCTATGAAACGATACGTTGTTTGTCCTTTCTTATTCTCAATACAGTTAAAAGAGCAATACATGCAGAACTTCAAGTTGAATTTAGTGAGCTTTCAACTTGTCAGACTCGTGTTACACTGATGGTAGAAATTTCATGTAAATAAGCCTTATGCATTATTGGACCACTTTCCCACAAGCAAAACTATGTTCATGAAACATACCTTAAAAATAATACAGTTTCATCTTAATAACTATCTTATAATTGTTATACAGTAGGTGATTGATTACCCTACAATTTGTTTTCCTTTTAACTTGATTATTTGCTGATTAGAGATCCAGTCAACATTAATATACAGTATAATCTAAGGAAATGGCAGATAATCAATCTCTGGAGATTGATTATCTTACTTTAAAGTTACAATGAAGTCTATATTAAGAGAATGAGTGCTACTATTTTAGTTTACAGCACTTTGCTTTATATTCCACAAGCTGATCCATTCCTGTTAGGTTTTTATTTATCACATTGATTTAATTTGCATTTAATTTGCATTTAAAAGGCCATATGTTGTATCTTGTAAAAATGGTTGCTGCCAGTTTCTAGAATGTAGATATTCTATATAGAGCCTACATATTGTATTTGTTTTAAATTGTATTGTGTTTCGGAAATCATTGTCATTGGAGATCTTTTAGTCCAAAAATGAAAGTCTTTATAAAACTATTTAAATACTTTGCTGACTTTTCATTGAATATGCATATTGTTTATTATTATATATATCTAAACCTTATGTATACCATTCAGATTACAAATATGCAATAAGTTATAAAATATTCATATTATGTATACCATTCAGATTACAAATATGCAATAAGTTATAAAATATGTCCAGTAATGACTAGAAATGCACTAAGTTAATAAGATTCTACATTATTAGAATTAGTCCCTTGCAGGCTCATTTTTCAATAAGGAACTTGAGTTCTGACATCAGTGATGAGTTACTGAATTTTATTGCGTGCATGAACATGAATGATCTTTGTGTTGAATTTTATGATTAGAATCATATGTTTTATTCTTTATAGAATCATATGTTTATAGAATCATATGTTTATTCAAGAAAAGCAACATAGTATATAAAATGTGTATATATTTAATATTCATGGACTATCTAGCATATTTTAAGGTTCAATAGATGTCTCTTCATAAGATGTAGTAAAATTAAAGGGACACTATAGGCACTCAGAGCACTTACTCTAATGAAGTGGTCTGGGTTTTATGTCCTCCCTATATTAACTCTGCAGCTTAAAACATTGCCACTCTACTGGGTTTTTATGCCAGTTTTGGCTGACACTCAGTCACTAGAGGCACTTACAATGAAATAGCAGTAAAAAAAAAAGACCATTTAATTGGCATAGAGCAGCATTTTTTCATGCTTGCACACTCCTCGCCCCCCCCCCCCACCTCCTCTCCCCAATACTTCCATAAAGGAAAGCATTGGATTGTCTGAGAGTGTGGCAAACAGAACCTCTCCACCTTGCCAGCCTCCTGCCTCAGGACCATGGCCTCTGCAATAGACCTTGGCTAATATACTTTAAAAAGAATCTGTTCGTGCAATTGGGATTATATGGTTTGGGAACCGAACAGTGGCACAAACCAGAGACCGCCTGGGAACTTGTTAAGCCCAGTTGATACTTTGTAGCAATTTCCACCGCAGTGTTCAAAGTGTTCATCTGGGTCACGGCATTTTGTATGAATGACCACAAGGTGGTCATGGTGGCCATCTTGTTCCCATTAACCCAGGCAGTGGTGTTTGGGCATGAATCTCATGGAACTAAAACGGACACAGAAACTCCAGTACATCGCTGGACTTCCATCATCGCCTCCGTTTGGTTCTACCCCACTCAGAAATGATTATTTTTTCGGTGGAAACGTTCCACAAACAAGTAATTTAAGTATTCCGTTCGGTGTTTTGTGTACTTTTGTGTTTCCAAAAAGAGACCGACCGTTAGCCCAGATTCCCTGGAACTGTGTTGGGCATAGGACCTTTTTGCACGGTCAGTCAAATTATTGACTTCCATGAAAATCACAAAACCCTGAATCAATTTGGGTGATTTTTGGATATGCTGGTCACCCAGATCAGGGCTATCAGGGGATGTAACTTGTGGGATTTTCATGTGTTTTGGGGGTGCTTTTGGGGTTTGTTAAATTGTATGTTTTCATACCTGAGAGATAATTTAATTCTATATTTGTGTGCTCAGGTTATTATCTGTCAGGCGCAGGGGAGGCATGTGTTGCATGTTTGCTTGTAACTAGTTTCCTGTCAGGTCCACTGGGTAATGCCCCTGGAATGTGATTAAGGAAACCCCTTGCATGGGGAGTTGCATAGAGGGCCACATTAAACCAGTTTCACTTCACCTTCAACATAGAGCCTCATCTTATGGGGGGAGGGGACCACTATATTCAGTGCTCTGGGGATTGCTATGATCACTATACTCCCATGGATTATAACATGGTTCTGCTTGCTATACTCTCTAGAATAGGAGAGGTCTACTCACTGGAAGCTGTATCCCTGACTTGGGTCCAGGGTGGGTGGAGGACAATGAGACCCCAGCCAAGCTGCCACTCTGGCTACGGGGACTACAGTGGTAATGATGTCGGGTTGAGTGCTTGTAAGTACTCTGTGTTACTAGGAAGCAGCAATAGGCGGAGGCCCCCAGTTGGGGTGACAGGCGGTCCGCCACTGAGAGTAATGATATTTATGATCTCAATCAAGGAGTTGGAGCTCACCTGTGGAGACCAGCGGTGCAAGTGGGGAAAGTGGTTACCTAAACCACCACCAGGGTACTATAGTGTTAGGAATACACATTTATATTCCTAAAGCTACAATGTTCCTTTAATGCAAATGCCCCTTGTAAAGAAAACTGTAAGTTATATTTTGCATTGAAAACTTGCTATGTTTCCTATATAATCAACTGGCCCCAGCTCATGCCCTTATATACACAACCTTTCTGTAGAGTTTCTTCTGTTGTAATATGTTACATTTTGCCGAAAAACACATATCTGGAAGATCTGTTTACAACATTTAAAATTATGAATGCAAAACAATAAGGCAAAGAGAAAATATATAACTATGATTAAAATGGTTACAGAGATCTCTATGTACTGCACTTTAAACACTTTTAATCAAACACTTACATTCATTTTAGGCATTGACAAATATATTCCCAAAAATATAAAAATTTTAAAAATTCACATTAATCTCAATGTACAGAATGTATAAAATACCATTTCTAAATTACAATGTCCTTGTGAAACAGATTTCTGTCCTCTCTTCTTCAGAAAAAAACTCATGTCTTTTTTTTCTCCTTGATCATATAACAGTCAGACATCAATAATATTTAGATGAATTACTGGGGAAAAGAAGAAAATAAATCTTTTTAGAGAACATTAGCTTAGGGTTTCGAAGGTCTTACTTTCTACTTTTTGTTATTTTCTTAATGAATTGATAAACTATTCTGCAGTAATGAGTCACTTTGAAAAAAAATCTTTCTTCTTGAGTTCACTGAACTTCTTTTCTTTAAATCTTTTTTGTTAAAAACGCTTCTTTGTAAAAAGAAATCTCTACAATATACTTAATTTAACTTGGTTTTGTATAATGTAATTTTAAGATTAGATTTTGTTCTTGTCTAGACTGTAAGACCACAATGCTTTCATTTTTTTTTCCCTCAAAAAATACAGATCGTGCAATCGGATGTACGATATGAAGCATATTACTTGGCATAATAATTACATATGACACATTCACATATGAGGACCTAAAATACAAGTTATTTAATTCACACATTTTACATCTGCCTATTTGTTGTTTAGTTCGTAATTACCCTGTTTTTTTCTTTTTGTTTTTTTTTTTTAGACAAAAACACAGTTTCTATTTGCTCACTCAAAGTAAAACATTACACATATGTAACACGTTTCCTTTTCTGAACGTTCCCTTTTCCTTTATATTTTTTTTTTGTGCAATTCTTTAAGAATAGTTGTTAGATCCTTCTAGGGTTGAATGCCCCAATAATTTACAGTAAAAATTTAACATTTCTCCACTGGTTTTAGAGGCTGTTATAGGGATGTTTTTTTTTTCATCTTAAATGTATCTAGCTGTTTTGGAAAAGAAGTGTTGTATAGGTTTGGTGGTCAAAAAGGGTTAAAGCAATCTGTGTTGCAGAAGTAATTTCCTAACTAGAATTTGCTATTTTCAAAAGAGCAGATATGGTCATATTATATTGTATTGCTGCCACCACACAAAGGAAGTGAGGTCTCTTCTCTCTAAGATAAAGTATGTTTCCAAATTCCACTTGATCATCAGATGGACAGCATTGATTAATAGATTTAGATATCACAGGCATCCCAGAGCGTAGGGACTTTAGATGTATAAATAATAATAATTTTTTTTTGCTAGGAATATCAGCTGTATCACAGATTGTTTGTATATTTGTATATTTATATAAGATCATTACCTGGGAGGTTATCTGTGGGAAGCTGATTATAATTTAGAGATAAGTAATTTGTATTTCTATTCCACTTTGGTTTCAGTGGTGTGTGTGTGTGTGTGTGTGTGTATGTATGTATGTATATAAATTATGTGGATACCATAATTTCCTGGACATTGGGTAATATTTTATCACTGAAAATTGATAACAAGCACAGACATTTTACAAGAATGAGTAAACATTTTATTCTGACTAAAAAAAATGGTAGGTTTTGCTTTACACAACCTATATTCCTATTCATACCTATATTCTCCAATAATTCTCTATTATTCTTTACTGTATGCATGCTAAGTCTTTAAAGGAATTATTATATTCTTTATTTTCTTTTCTTCCATAACTCTTCTCTGCTACCATTGATGAATATACTTTTGACTGCAGACTGGCAATATGAGGGTAAGATCTGAAAGCTAAAAGTCCTGAACATTGCTTGTCTGTTACTCATTTTCATTCTCTTTATAACATTATTCAAATTCCACTCACTCGCTTCAATTAGATCCTTTTGATCACAATTAAAATTCAATTATATTTGTTTTTGTTGTGAAGCTTTAATTACAATGTTTCCCTTTTAATCATCTCTTGATATTTTTTTTAATAAAATTACCATAATATTTTCCTAGTCCTGGAGGACCTTAGCTTCACAACTGTGCCTGCCTCAGACTTCAGAGAGAGGCTTAAAAACCCTGTCTTCAAAAAGCCCTATTTATATTTATAAAGGAACAACAAACACGTATGAAAATGGAGCAATGGGTAGCATTGCTGTGAGTACATCAGAAGCATTTGGTGTTCCATGTGACCGATTCTATGTTGTGATGTGGTTAATGCTAAACATTTGCATTCTAGGTCATGGGCTATCCAGAACACCAAGGTTTGTTTTCAGTGCAGCATTGTGTTAATGTGAGTAGACTTTGTGAAATCACTTTTGTGCCGTCATTAGTGTGCATTGCTCTAAGCTTATAAGATTAGGAAACCAGCAATTTCATCTCTCGATCAATCAATAAGTACACCAGATACATTGCTCTACCACAGGTGTAGCTAAGAGGTAGCCATCAAGTAGTTTTGATTGAAAACGCTCATGAGGCGTTTGCCTACAATCTGACAATGTGATATGAACATCATGGTTCTCCAACACCTAAATGGCTACCTGCTGGTTATACCTTCTCTACTAATTATTCCATTTACACATTCATTAAATATTGACTTCTCTTTTGCTTATAGATTGTAAACTTGCAAGAGGTGGTGTACCAGCAACCATAGTTGCAATTGACGAAGAAAGCAGAAACGGTAAGCACGTTGCTTTGACTATATGCCTGTTATTTACAAAACAAATGCATTTTAGCTTTCAGAAGTGCATTCTTTGTTATTTTACGCAGATGTTACATAATTGCTTTGCCAAAGTTCTTATAATTTGTGATCATTTTTATTTGTAAATTGATGTAAAATATTTGTGTTTATATAAAATAATGCATATGTTTCATTCTCTGCAGTTCTCTATTTTACAGTTTTCCTTGACATTTGTCACTACATGGCAATTAGATGTAGAATACATTTCTTCATTTAACGAAAGCATAATAAAATAAATACATAAATTAGTAGTATATATATATATATATATATATATATATATTATAGTAGAGTGGTTTTAAATTAGAAGGACAACTCCAGCATTAAAACCGGTATATATTTTTTTTTTTTTTTAACTTATGGACTGTTTTTATTCTTAGTGCAATAAGAACCCCCTCAAAATCTATAACTAAAGTTAACTTGTATTTTTATCCAGCGGTGATGACTCTCCCATAAGTGCCCTACTCTGCCTCTGATTATTTACGTTATTTATTTTTTTTTTTTAAATGATGTTAGTGCAATGTGCCAGCCTGCTAATAGTGTGAAAGGATGCGTCCCTATAGTCACATTTGTTGTAATGGACTTCTGTCACGGTTTTTTTTTTTATATTTTATTTAAAATCTTTGTCAGATGACCACATCCATCATTTGTTCAGTAACATCCTCGGTATGTTTTTTGATTTCATGCTATAATGCCACCATTAATAAAGTCCAATAATCAAGACCGGTAGGGGAACTTCTCTGTAAAAGTTGAGAAACACTGGCATACACCATTTGACAAAGCATATTTTCTTACTAGTTGCGTGCACTGAAAATTAATAGACTATAGCCAAGAATATATATATGACTACTTTACATTCAAATAATGTTGAGTTATATTTAAGGGACCAAGGATGTGCCAAGAATAAGTCAAAACCTTGTTACAGAACCAGTGTGTACCCATAATATTAAGCTCCAGTGGCTTATGCCATTTTGTGTCACAATATGACCTTCTAGCAGTTCATTAAATTGAGATTTGCAAGGAGAGTTGTTTTTTATTTTTTATTTATTTTATTTTTTTTCACTGTCATTTGTTTCTGATCTATATAGCCAGATCTCAATAATCTTAGATAGGGTATTGGTGGCATTATTGTGTATCCATATGAAGGTTAAAGACATGTACTGAGAGATATAGTTATGCATGATATTGTTGTAAAGAGTTTTGAGTATTTGGTAGATTTCTGTCACCTTAAATGAATCCTATTATTCTAATCAGAATTCATATGTTTGCCAACATAACAGGTATTCAATGTTCCCTATTTATAGTAAATCTGTTGTAATCTGTATGGATATTTGTCAGGCAAAGAGATATCCTAACATGAAAACCTAAAGGAAACTGTAAAGGAAGACGGTTCTTAGAGTGGTCGGGCTAGTGAGACAGATAAAAGAAATGTCTGCAACCAAACAGAGACAAAATGAAAGACAGGGTGAGATCTAGGATAACAGGTATACACATAATTGTTAAGACAAGGTCAGGATAACAGAGAGCAAGAATAGTCAAACGAGTCGAGGTCAGAAAACCGTAAATCCACAGTATCACACACTCGCAGGTAACAAGAAACATGACCGGGCAAGGACAACCAGGACAACCAGGAAATATATATACCCTATACTGGGTTGTAATTGGTTACAATAGACCATGATGTCACAAGTGTGTATACATCATCAAAAAGCACCACCTAGACCAGGGGTAGGCAACTCCAGATGTTGTGGACTACATCTTCCATAATGCTCTTACACCAATAATGCTGGCAAAGCATCAGGGGGGTGTAGTCCAAAACATCTGGAGTGCCAAAGGTTGCCTATGCCTGACCTAGACTAACATTATACAAGGAGACCAATGGAATGGTTCCATGTCATACGTGATGTCATAATGAGGCATCAAGAAGCTAGGGATAACTGGGTGTGCATCAAAGACATCCTTTCCGCGATTGCATGGCATCACGAGGGACAGGTATTGACAACTATAGAGCATAAACATCCCTACATTTTCTGAGAAGCAGGGATCAGTGTCTAGCACCAGAAAACATAATGTAGTCAAAGTCATTCCGATATTCAGTGTTGAAACTACAACATTTATTGTTTGTCTGTTTGCTTCAACACGCAAACATACTAAATATATTACAAGTGATATATATTTGTTATTAATCGACATCATTCAATGTAGAATGTTTGAAAGCATCTTAACATAAATATATACATTTTTATAATCAACTTGTACATTTTGAGAATAAAGTACATGTTTTCCATCCTATGTTCATGATTTTCTTGATCAAGTTAGGAGTTATGTAATTTACTATTAGTGGCAACCTACAGTTTTAACACCTTGTGGTAATACCTGGCATACAATACTGAACTTGAAGCCTAAAGTAGAACCTAAACAGAGCTGGAGGTATTTCTAAAAGACAATTTCTGGGAATATTATACAAGTGGGACAATAACCCTTAAAAGAATCAAACTAGAGAGAGGGTGCTGATTTCTCAATTTCTAGATTCACAATTACCACCTTTGCTGAGCATGATGTTTATTTTGCATATATAGGCTATGGTTTGATCATGCTTGGATAGTATGTCTGTGTTAGGACCAATAATCCTAATTTGGAGACCTGTAGAAGCAAAAAAATATTATTGGTAACCAAAAGGAAGGGTATTTTTTTATTTTATTATTTCACAGGTCTTTCAAATGTCCTTTGGATCTGTTCTATAACATCCTTTAGAGATAAAAATGGCTGAGCTATACATAGATACTATATTTTGTGATACTTAAAATACGTTTTGTCAGTATTATAGATGGTATTTCAAAGTCTTTATTTTGAAGAGAGAAAAGTATGGTTATGAAGTTATCAGTCCTTGGAAGAAAGCTAGGTGAGGTTTTCATCACAGGTGGCATATCAACGTAATCAGGTTTGCTGATATTGTTCAGCTAGGTCAATAGTTTTGTCTACATTGTGATATGGTTATATAATAATCTATGGTTTGTAATATGCACTGTCACTGAAGTTTGATTGCTTTCTTCCTGAAGGAATATAATAAGGAAACCCATTTTAAATTATTTCGATATCTCTTCTACTTTAAAGCCCAGTCTAGTGACCTAATTGAAAAGTCAGTCTTGGAAACAATGCCATGTTGTCACAGTATATCACAGACTACATAAAGTAGAATGATGTTGTAATCATATAGCACGTGTTCTACAAATAATTCTACACTGATTATTTTTAGATTTAGTTTCTTCTGTATTGACTGAAATTAAATTTTCAAGGTGATGTGTTCTTATAAATATGCATAGTCATTTGCGTATTTCGAGACAAAATAATGCACAACGAAAGGAGAAATTTAATACATTTTTTACTGGAAAATGTTTATAAAATAATATGTATCAATTTAATTAAATTTTAGGTATACATCCACATAGTATGTGGAATTCACTGGAATAATAGAAAATAGGTGGATTGTACAATGTTACCATTTTATTTCACTTATTTTATTTACAATGTCACACCAATTCCCTGGTGTTGCATTATTTAGTATTAAGTGTTTTTGAGCTACAATGGACTTGTGTTTTTTTATTTTTGTGCTACATGCGGTTATTTAGTTGTTGTTTTTTTGTTTAAGAGCAGCAAAATAGAAACTAAGAAAATTGATTTTGGAAGTTTACAGGTTTTTACAAATTGTTATTCTTCATAACAAAACTGAACTTTGACATACATTTTAAAGCAGAATGTTGCTATTTAGATGCTGACTTTGTTATATTAATGTATAAGTTTACTTGGGATTCCCTAATCCTCTAGCTGAAAATAAAATCCAGTGTTACCCAGCAGACCTAGAGAATTCTCACCATGTCACTGGCAGAAACCATATATTATAGGTGTAACGGATCACCTGGCATCCCGACTGGGTACCTCCATTGATGGATGCTCCTAGTGCTTTCCGAGGGCTCCAAGTACTCCACTTGACACAATAAGCACTGCAGACCCCACGAACCGCCGCAGCTTGGTTGTGGTCTCGCCATCTCTTACCCACACTGGACCTACGACAAGGCTCCTGGCTCCAGTGGGTGAACCTCTCTTCCTTCAGAGAGAGAAGCAGGAACAAGCTCTTAAAAGAGCTTAGTGATTATAGCCAGGGGAGTATACAGTGTATAGCAATCCCCAGTGTAGATGCAGCCTTTTCCCCCACACATGAGACAAGGCGCTATGTTGAGGGTAAAACAGGAACTTAGCAGTCTGAGGGTTTATTGTCTCTTATATACAGGTTTTTCCCACAAGGTTACCACCCACGTGGACCTTGTGGAACACAGGATACAAAGTTGCAAAGCCAATCAAAACAGGTATGAACAGATGGACACTCCTAGATAATGTACACAAACCCTCCCCTCTGCCTCTGATACAATTACCAAACAAAATGGACTAACTCAATTACCCACAGGCAGAAAACACACATTTTTCACAAAACACAGAAAACACCCCAAAACACCACATAACCCCATGAATTATACATCCCTGGATAGCCCTGATCTGGGTGAACAACATATCCTAAAATCACCCAGATCAGAGCAGGAGTTCAGGAAATTCCTGGAAGTCATATTTGACCGACCACAAGCATGGCTTTCATGCCCAAAATAGTTCCACAGATTTAGGCTATCTTATATCTTCTCTTCTATCCTGGAGATAATTGGCTTAAGTGGCTGTTGTAACTTAATTATCTACAGGCACAGGAAATATCTCTAAGTCAAAAACTGTTACAGAAACCACATAAAAATACATAACTCTTATAATATAACGTTTAACATATATGTCCAACATATCCCCAGATAGCTTGGATCCGAGTGTTCAATATGTCCGAAAAGCGCTCAGATATATGTATTTTATTCTAAAATACAGTTGGATCGCCATGGGGTTAAACAATAGCAAAGGCTGATGGGAGATTGAGGAGGGGCAAAGCAGCCAGTTTCAACTGGTCTGGCAGTGTCCCTGGGACAACGCCCTGCTAGAGAACAATAGGACAGGAAAAAGGGGGAGGGGAAGAGGCACATTTTCCCATGAAAGTCATTTTTTAGCCTTTCTTTTTGAAGGGCCCATAATCCTGGGGCAAAAGGCTGGCAAATAGGCCCCTGCAAACCCCAGTGGCGAGGTTATTTTCGCCACAATAGGCAATAGACTTGGAGATGGCTTGGAAACAGCCACAACATGTTGATTGTATGCACAGATCAAGTTAGAAGTGAGCAATAGGCAATGTGTCAACACCCTAGACTATCAAGCAAGGTTCCCTCTAATTGTTATTAGTTGATGTGCGCAGGAATATTTTGTTGTGCATTTTTTACATTTTTTTCAATGTAATTTGTTATGGCTTCTCTCTCATGGCTATTGAAACTGCATTGCCATGTTTTAATATAATACAAATATGATTGCAAGCTATGTAGCTACGTTTAGTTAAAGTTATTCCATGCTTTGAAGTTTTAAACATGTTTTTGTTTTGTTCAGTTTGTTGTTCTATTAAGTAAAATGTCAATGAGTATATGTTATGTTTATGGGATTCAATGTTGAAGTAAAGCAATAACAATGACACTCATCAGATGATAATCAAACCACAGTTTTATTGTTTGTTTTTTTTCTTTCTATAAAATTGATGGAAATTGGTATATTTTGATTCTCATTAACATATATCAAAATTACATTTACTTAAACAGTTTCTGTTGCAGGTTTAAAAATGACAAAAGATTTAATATAACACTGCACAAAATAACAACTGCAAATTAACACCTATTTAAGTCATTGATTATTTTTCTCTCTCTCCCTCTCCCCTCTCCCCTCTTTCCTCTCCCCTCTTTCCTCTTCCCTCTCCCCTGTCCCCTCTCCCCTCCTCCCTCTGCCCTCTCCCCTCTCCATTCTCCCCTCTCCCCCCCCCCTGTATTTGGCATTTACCCATTGCCTCAATTTTATTATGCTTACATGTTCATCCATGCCATATTGACCACATATTTATTTTACGATTGCCTGCATTACCTTGCTATGTAGGCTGCTCTGACTCTGGCTGACCAATGATGAATCTGTGCTGTTCTAACTTTTATGCATGGTGCGGCTCTGTGATGCCATCCATGCTCCCACAAAATATGACATTGCGCTGGAACTAATACAGCAGTTTCTTGAAATAGGCAGTCTTACTTGGGTATAGTTTACAGCAACATCTCAGCTCGCAATGGAGCCTTTGTAAAGATTCTTTCATGTACCAGTATTGCTTTGGGATCTGCCCTCCATTCCTGCAGTACCCGGGTTGCAATAATCAATTTTTCAACCGTGTGCATTACTCTGGACAATCTCGCTGGATTCTGTTTGAGATTCACAGATCCAATCATTGCACAAAAGGAATCACAGGCCCTGTTCAGCCCGTGTGCGCATCTAATGTTGTTATGTGTACTGGGAGCACAGACCTTGTATAAAACCATGCTAGCAAGCTATATTAGGCTACAATGTCATACTAGTACAAAAACAAAGTATCTGGCCAGAAAATACTAAAATTCACCATTGACTGGAAGTAAATGACCATTAGTATACGAGTAAATTCAGCTTGTATTTTTTACAATGCTTTTTACAGTGCTGTAACTCTGTAACTCAGCCAAATGCTATTTTGTCAGTGAGGTGACGAGCTCCACACAGTGATATCATGAGCCAAATGTTAATAAGCCTGTCTCTTATTTTGAGCATTTAGAAAGGTAATGTGCCTGTCTCTTCTTTGGAGCTTTTCCTAATGGACTCTGAATATGTGTGTAGTCTTTAAATTTGCATAGTCTGCTATTAGAATACATTTCTGAATGTAGATGGGGCATTTTCCGCAAAATGTTCTTGACATGCCTAATTGCTCTTGACAGACCATATTGGCATTAGCCAAAATCACAAGACAATAATAATAATGAAAAAAGGCAGATTGGACACATACCGGTTGTGTTAGATTTTTTTGGAAAGCCACGCAACGTTTCAACAACCACAGGAGCACTTCTCAAGCCTTTCTCATATGGGAGCCGAAATGTTGTATGGATTTCCAATAAAAATCTGCCTACCACCACCTGTATGTGCCCAGTTCAATTTTTCTCCTTATTGTTGATTCAACTAAGTAAGGGTAATTTGAGCAAGTGCCACTCTACTATGTACATATTGAATAACAGTGAGAAAGACTCTCCTGTGGAGCAAGGAGAGGAAGGGAATTTACAGAACTGTAATAATTAAAGAGAGAGATATATTTCTAAGAACCATTTTATTCTAAAATTGCTATGAATTGGTTATGTAGCTGTCCACACATTTTTTTGTTGTTGCCAAAATTAGAATGTTATTTATTTATTCTGATTATTGCAACACATCTGCTGGGGTACTGCTCCGTGTGTTAATTGTGAACTTGATTTAAAATATCAGGTGTCACCGATGTACAAATCCTCCTTTCACCTGAGAAAGATTGCTTAGATCAGTCATAGGCAACTTTTGGCACTCCAGATGTTTTGGACTACACCTCCCATGATGCCTTGACAGCATTAGTAGCGTAAGAACATTATGGGGGATGTAGTCCACAACATCTGGAGTGCCGAAGGTTGCCTCTCCCTGGCTTAGATTAACCAGAGTTAAACGACAGATTTTCTTTTCTTCTAAATTTTCAATTTTCCAATTAATTTGTATTTTTTTCTGTATGATTTTATGAGTACATTTTCAGGTTGTGTAATCACAGATTAAATGTAAATGTGCACCTTATATAATAATTATCCCCCGCTCAAAAAAACAAAAAAAAAAAACAACAACAATGTCTCTGCAGGATGCAAATGGAATAAGACAGACCAAAACTAAGGAAAAACAACATAACTCTATAGCTTGTGCATTACAGGCTAAATCAATCTCCCATAAAGTAAAAATAAAATTAATCAAAATAATGTGGAACGTATTGTTACTTGCCAGGTACCTGTGGTTTATATAAATTGTGAATAGGGTAATACAAATTAACTATAAATGCATTTCACATGGTTTTATTGGCTTGAATTGATTTTCAATTTAGGGAGATAGTTTACATGTGTTTTCAAACTCTGAAATAAATGTAAACACATAACAAATTATTATATATTATTGCATATCATACAGCATTTAAATGTGTGTTCACCCTTCGCAAGAATAGCACTTGCCTATATGGGTCAGTACCAAAAACCTTCTGAATTTGATGGCGTCCCATTAATTAAATCATTGGGTGCTGTGGAATCTGGCTGTTTAACTGCAAGAACTTTCAAATGTAATAAACAAAAGTCTATGCAGACAATGCAAGGTCCAAAGACTAGATCTATCTGAAACAGCAAAGTATAACATCAAGTAGATGTAACATCTACAAAGTTCAAAGCAAACAAAATGTCAGATCCAAAAATCTAGCAACAGTTGGTGGTGTGGAATAGCCGTATATTTTTAAATACCATAATTGACTATAAAAAGGAATGCAAGTACATTGAATTCTTTACCTTGTAAAGGAAAATACTGCAACTCAAATCTCCCCTATGAAAGTGCTGCGGAACATTTTTTTTAAATTAGTTTTATTATTCCAACGTAATACTTCTCAAATAATATATACAAGGAAGGGGAGCACACAATTTGATATATAACTTCCCAAATATGTATTTTTTTATTTTTATTTTGTAATACTCATGTTTATACGTTATGTGTCACTAGACTGGTTATATATTTTGTTGACTTATCCATAAGAGAATAATAAATCCATTGCCCTAATATGAACCATGCAGTCTCTAAACCCTGAGCTACAATTGAGAAAACCAAATACCAAGAATACAATTTATTACAAGCTTCTCCTTTGAAAATGCAGTTGATATACAGAGATGTGGTAACACTATTTAAATAATGAGTCTCCTTTGAACCTGCAGACAAGATGTTCCTAAAGAGTGTTGGAAGGGACTTATGCTATAGAATTTTCCAATACTTGCATTTAGAACTGAACCAGCCAAACGGCATCTTCCAAAGTTTTTTATTTTTTTTTTATATCCTATAGCAATAGCATCTGCTCTTGAGTTTTCTCTTCATGTAAATGTGCCAAGATACATGTTAAAATCCACTGAAGAACTGTTTGCTTATGCAAAATGGTTAAGTAGTGCAGGCAAGCGATAAGGATAATGTGTGAGATAAAAGAAAGTAAGCTGCCAAATAAGAGATAAGTGTCTGGAAAGAAAGAAAGGTGAAGAGTACATTTCAAGAGCAATTGCCTGCTTTTGAATATAACACATCTTTAGCAGCCCATAGACATATACATAAACAGTGGTTTTAGGCATAACATAATGCCTTCCATATGCATGGGAAGAACATGCTTTACCAATCTAAGTACCAAAAAACTGAGTGCTATCATTCTTTGCATTCTGCTGCAAGCTAATTTTCAATGATGCACGTTTTGTCTTTAGAATAAAATGTTCACTGCTGTTGTGTTTTATATCGTCTTTCTCTAAGAAATGTTTTCGTCATTTAAGAACATGTATTAAATCTCAAGGTCATATTATGTACTGCAGAGTAAATCTGAATTCAAATAAACATTATATTTTGGCGAATATGGCGAGTCAGACATCAACTAATGAATACCTATAACATTGTATAAGATGCTTAAGATCTTTAATATTAAAACAGTCAAGATGATGGTTTAGTACTTATGCACTATTTGCTATAGGCACACTCATCAGTAGTATAGAATTGGGTCTCAAAATTAATATGATGTTTTGCTGCCAGAGGATGTACCTTCCCATGGTAAGTACAAAATTAGATCAAACTTTGTTTCTTTAGTGGAAGTACCCTAGAGGCACAAAAATGTTAGCATCCTCTGCTCAGTGCTGCCTGTTTGTACTTTGCCTGTGTGTGGACCAATAAACACTGGTGGATTATCTTATCTTGACTGATACTTTGCAAGTAACATGGAAGGGATCTGGTTTGCAGACTTTTATGGTTTTATAAAAGCATAATGTGCATTCAGAATGAACTTAAAATACAGAGAATGTAATAATGCAGGTAGTATATAGTACAACAGTTTGTGGCCTATTTCAACTGTACTCGTACATTTGGTAGCATGACATTCCAGAGGTTTGAAAAATACAAAATAATTGTAAGTGTTTTTTGTCCACTGTAGTGAACAATGGTATAGAGGTTAGTAACAAGGGTAAATAGGTCAAAGGAGTAGAAAAAGTTCCTTGGGTGTTCTATCTGAGGATAGGATGCATCTTTTGCAGTTAGTCACTTTATGGTAAGGTATTGCAGGAAGGCTTTATAACATATGACGTATTGTGTAGTGTCGGGGTGAGTATTAAGATATCCCATCGCCCGTAGCAAGTACTTCGCTCAGTGTGATGAGGCCAAGGTTTTGTAAAGTTACGCTGGGTATTGTTCAATAGTTTTTATTGCTCGGCCCCTAGGGCTATTAGTGGGCCTTATTCTTGTGAGAATTATTCGTTTGCCGGTTTGCACATTTTTAAGTTGTGTTTGCAGAATAAGAGCCTGCCTAGACCAGTCAATTCAGACCCTGTATCTGGCATGAACTGCCTATCGGTATGTGCGACTTCTGGTTATTGTATCACATACCGTGTTTAAGCTAGACTTTTTCAATTCCTGCTAGTGATCAAAAATTGATAAATTAAAACAATGATTGCATGCGACCTTACAGAATGCTGTGAAACCACATTTCTTTTATATTCAAGAATAAAACATGGCATAATTTAAATGCTAACAAGTTATTACATTGCACCAGTGTAGTGTTTCTTAGATAAGTTACATAACCTATTTTCAATGTGATAATTTGTATAAGTCTGTAGGTAGTTTGAAATTACAGGAATCGTGTAGATAGAAAAACAAAACATTTTTATTAAAATAAATGACTTGCATGGCTTATACCTTTGGCAATAAACTTTTTTTAAAGGTCATTCTTTTGTTCTTTTCTCTACCTTTTTTAATATTTATTGGAAGCACAATTTAAAGAATTTCTTTAGCATTATCCATGTTCTTTCTTTAACCGTAACCTTGGTCACGTCAAGCTTGTTCACATTGACAATGTCACTGATAATGTGATTGAGTAAGAATTAAATACTTCATTTTGCAGTGGATACAGAGAAATTCTATTTAAGCCCTATTTTAACATTTAAATAATAGTGAACACTCCCTACAGAGATGCATTAATTCAATGCATCTCTAAGGAGATGCTGATTGTCTAGGGCAGCATTTGGCCCCTTCCCACCTCATTGGCCGAGACCGTCAGAATTGGTGATCACAGCCAAAGGGACATTGTGGGAAGTAAGAGATGTTCTTGGGAGGATGAAGAGTTGCTTGACAAACCATTATAGTGTAGGGACACACATTCTTATAAATACATAATGCATAAAAATAATAGGTCCTTAAAAATAAAAAAATACTTTAATTTAAAAGACTCATCTTCAAATGTGGTATATTTTAGCATGTTAACCATTGTTAAAGCAAATATTTCTACTGAATGCAATTTTGAGAGATAATTAACAATATAATGTATGTGTATTATTAAATCCCTTTATTTGCAAAGCAAAAGATGATGAATTATATCTCTAATTATCACGTAAGTTTTCATGAAAGTTTTTATAATAGAATATTTTCCTAATTAAGTTGTATTATCAAAGTGACAACCTCTTGTTATATACTAATTAATACGTGCATTGATGAAGAACGATTCCGCTGTCTTAGACTATAGGTGATAATTTTGTAAAGAATCTCTTAAATGTCACCAAATATTTTAATTTATAAGATGAGAAATCTTTTTACCTTTTTGTAGAAAAAAAAAGAACAAAAAAAAGATGAACTGATCAAGGTGTGCCACAAAATGCTTCATCATCAATAAAAGTGTGTCTAGATGTTGTTTTTGCTAGTGTGACTTTTCTTAAGTGGATTCTGAAAAACAAACTGAGAAGTGTCATGAAATATTTAATGCCAATGGGAACCTGTTAAAAATGAGGCTTTTAAACTTAAAAAATCTGTCTGTAGTTTAAGTCTTGACCTCAGCAGCTTATGCCGTCTGTCCTTATTCCAGAGTTCAATTAATTAATCAATATAGAGAGCTAGTGGTATACTGTTTTTTTTTTTTAGCTGGCATTGCTTTTGGGAACTTGACGTAGATATTTTGTGTGTGTGTGTGTGTGTGTGTGTGTATATATATATATATATATATATATATATGTATATATTGATAACCGGTCTTGATAAAACATGACTGAAACATCAACTTGTATTCACTGAAGTTGCTAAATAAAAGCACATTTTGATTCAACTATGTTGAGTGCACTCTATTTGGAAATATATAATATGGATGGAGGTAGCAGCAAGGCAAGTACAAGACTGGGAGCAGTGAGTGCGGGGTCCAGGATATTTTAAATTATATATATATATATATATATATATATATATATATAAATATGTATGTGTGTGTGTATATGTATGTATGCATGCGTCCATACATACATAGACCAGATATATCTTGTTGACCAATACTCTAGCTACTGTGGAGGACAACGCTCACTACAGTCAGCATCTGAATACCATTAATGGGCCACAAGTGTTATATAAGGATACTCCCAAGGTGCCTCTCATTTGAGGTGGCATAACCTGAAATCCAGAGTAAAAGGGAATTGCAGTGTATCAGCAAGACGTACATGTTAGGCCTGCTTGCAATAAGAAGCTATTTATAGCTACTACAATAAGAAACACTGTTTGTTTTTTGTTGTTGTTATTTCATGATTTAGTAGATATATCTGCAAAGAAAGCACGTATGTATTTTTGTCTGCATGTTTGTTTGTTTTTTGAGGATACAGGAAAATAAAAATAAAAAATAATAAAATAAGGGGATTATACTCAAGGTGTTTTTATTTTTTAAAATGTTATCTCATGTTCTCTAACTTGGGCATTGCCTAACTCAAGTGCACATTTTTCCCTACTGGCACACACCAATCGTTACACTGTTTAGAACTTTATCACTGTCCTGCATTAATATTCAATTTTCTTGTCACTTTTCCCCTGCTGACCAGAATGCTTGTCCTTAACAGAGTAGGTATCTAAAGAAGAGCTAGCTAAAGATAACTTCAGATTGAGAACTTACCTTTCATTATAGGGAAAACATTTTTTTAGTGTAACCCTTATTAAACACACAGGAGCTGGCTCCCGTTCCTCTCAGTAATTTGCTCAACAAAGTCCAAACGTCCTGTCACCAGAGGAATATCATAGCAGTTTTACATCAAAGCGGATGTCTTGTGCCTTTACTAATCCTTGACTAGTGTTTTGAGGTCGGAAAGACCACTACATTCAGTAGTTAGTTAAAGATTAGGAAGCATAAACTGAAGAAGCTTAGTTTGATAATTATGTAGTGGTGAGCTAACAGGTTGCTGTGGTAGTACATCAAGTTTACTGGTAGCAGAAATTGGGCAGAGGCCACCCTGGATCACAAATTAAGCACCAGGCTCTAAAATCTACCCCTCTCTCTATATATATATATTAGTGTGTGTATTTAAAGAAATAAATAATACAATAAAAAGGGTATATGTGTATGTGTGTGTATATCTATATGTATGTAGTAAATATGTATTTTGCATGCATTTGTGCTTTTCACTAAAAAGTAAAGAATGATAAAAGAAAATAATTCATGATATACAGTAGCCTTCTTTTCACTCCAATCAAGCACAACACATGGAGTGTTAAAGATTGTTCTTAATGTGTTTCTACAGTTATCAGAACATTACATTGCAGCTTTATTTTAGTAGTTGAACAGTGTGTGGTACACATACTCATTACATTTTTGGAGGCGCAGTGAGTATTAAATAGCACATTCAGTGGTATGCCAGTAGGGAACAACAACATAAAGACAAATCCCTGCTTGTCTACTAATAGGCTTAGGATGCATGCCTTTTTTCTTTTTATTGAGCCGTATGCTAATTTTCAGAGTAATCTTGTCATTTAATTGGTATATCGATCTTTGCAACCTGCTGTCATACGTCTCCTTACTTGTGTGTAAAAGAGCAAGGGTATACATAAGTTATGCTGCTAGATACATCTTTTGTTTTGCAAAGGTGTGCAACTTGCTGCTTTAATTTCTGTATTTTTGTTATATGCCTTCATGCCATGTACTGAGGAAAGATTCACAAACACATAATCAATCTATATAATTATCTGTGTGATTATCTTTAAAAGTTGTTTTGTGCTCTTTGCTTTTTTTACGTTTTCTTTTGTTTTGTTAGCACAATTCATGAACTATTTGAAATCATAAATCTGCATATGATATATTATGTGCCTGTGTTCATGTAAATGGTTTGACTGTATTTCTTCTATCATATCTTGTTTTTTTTTTAAACTTTTTTTCCTATCTGATTTCAGTAATGTGTTGTTTTTTTTTATTATTTTTTTATTATTTACCTGCATATGTTATTTTAGTTCCCTGAGTTGTGTTCATGTACAGGTGTTACTGTTTTTCTTCTGTCATATCATTTTTATCCCAGGGTAATTCCCAAAAAGTAATGTCTGTGTGCTTCATGCAAATGTCTTAATGCATTAGCTTCTTCTCCATCAATGATAATAGCAGATGACAAACAGAAGTACATTGCCAATGTAGTGACATCATGATACATTCAATTCATATATTTGTTTTGATTTTATTTTTTATGACGTGGTAAAGTACTGTAAGACTGTAACACTAAAAGTGTTAAAAAGGGAGTTTTCACTTACATCTTATATTCAGAAACTGAGGACTTCAATACATTAGTTTACAAAGAATCATATCTGACAAGCAAACACATTTTTTTAAATTTGGAATATATAAATGATTTCATATTTTTGAAGTTAAATTGATGAGATGACACAATCTGCTTGTCTGCCCGTCTCTGTGCCTCTGTCTCCCTGTATCTCTGTCTTCTCTATCTCTCTAGATCTATCTGATTCTTTGCTTGTCTTTCTCCTCATCTGTCTGTATTTCACTCCCTCTCCTTTTGTCTTCATAAACACTTGACACTATGATGCTACTGAGGACCTAAGATGATGAGAGGGAATATTAAAGGAAACCTTTCACCCCCAGACTATTTATGCTCTTGTGCATAGGTAGAGGGTATTGTGTATGGGCATAACCAGTATCCAACCGCTAAACCCCACCACCACTTACTTACCCGAAATAATAAAACCATGGATTTACTTGGTGAAAATAGGCCATAGCTTTATTAAATATATACATATGTATAAATCTTTAAACTTCAACTTTATAACATAAAACATCCTACATACATAATTTACTCAGTAAATATATCCGTCAGAAACAAACAAGGGGAAGAAACAAGGGGAGGAACGGTTGGAAGCTGTTACCAACTGATAATTAAGATGGCTATTTATCCTGTAAAATGCCCACCTATATATTCTATCCCACCCCTTTGCCCTTAATCCTCCTCCCACCATTCTAAAGACCTCCTTATCCTTCTTTCTATACACTCCCCCTTACACTCACATGTCCCTGTTTTGTCTAGGCCTTGCCTGACTCTTTAGGGTTCTTTTCAAGATATCAGGTTTGTCAACAAATTTACAGATTGGGAGAAAAATAGGTTCTCCCATCAATCAATGCTTTGGAATAGACTCCATGTCGAATTGTTGATTGACACGTCCCAAAGGTGCTCCTTCTGCTCTCCACCTCTGGAAACCACAGTATATTTGCTGTGGTTGCTTTGGAATCTCATACCAGCTAGGGAGTATAGGAACAAAGTGACTGAAGTATGCTGGCAACAAATAAAGGAAGTCCCTGAATATTAACATCCATTTCTCATGAATTGTTCTGATGGTCTTTTCTATCTTTCTAGCTATTATGTGGCTTTAACCCATTAAGGACCAAACTTCTGGAATAAAAGGGAATCATGACATGTCACACATGTCATGTGTCCTTAATGGGTTTAAAGCTGTGGAGTTTCTAAGCGTTTAGTCTTCATAGGCATTAAAAGAAAAACTATAGTACCAGGAAAACAAATATGAACGATAACTTTGGCCAGTGTTTGTGACTAAGTGGCTACTAAAAAAGACTGGACATACCCCACTTGCAACACATTGGGTTGTCTACTTTTGCAAATAGTATGCCATCATGGGGGTAATTCTCATTCCTGGGCTACCACACAGTCTCAAAGGTAACATTACCAATCTGGCAAATTTCAATGTGAAAAAATCGGAAACATGGAATGTTCTATATCTGACCCTGTAACTTTCCAAAACACCGTAAAACCTGTTAAAGGGGGGTACTTTTGTACTTGTGAGACATTGCTGAATACAAATATGTGTATTTTGTTGCAGTAAAAGCTAACAGTATTATGACATTTTTTATTTTATTCATAATAAATTCTGTTTCATATATGAATAGTTCATGAGAAATTAAAGCCATGTTTCTCCTGAATATAATGATATATAATAAGTGTGGGTGCACTTAACATGAGAGGTGAATTACGGTTGAACAGACATAAAGCACAAATTCCAGTTTTTGTTTGCATTTTGTTTTGATCAGAACGTGTACTATTGACTCCGTCCTGAAGGAGTTAAGATTTCCCTCCAACATTTGTTTTAAATATCTTTATTGGTATCATGTCAGAGGTGTGGTTTACGATTGTACTTCATCATAACATTTAGTTGCCTGTGCAGAGGCGTGTTTCTCATTGCATCAATCATAACGTTTAGTTGCCTGTGCAGAGGCGTGTTTCTCATTGCATCAAACATAACGTTTAGTTGCCTGCGCAGAGGCGGTTTGATCAAATCATTTGCATCTTTATCATCTGATGTAGTTGGCGTGTTGCTTGTGGTTTTGCCTGTGTGTGTGTTGTTCGGTGAATGTGGTGCGCATTCTGGTGCTTGTTTTGGGTTTTGTCGCGTGTTGCAGCGCTTTTTGACGTATCTATAGGGGGGTCAGCCCGCGTTGATTGCATTTGAATCGTTCTTAAGGCTGTGTGTGGTTGAATATTGCATGGGTGTGTGGTGTGAGTGCTTGTTGCATTTTGGGCGTCTGGGTTGCTGCCTCTTATTCGGCGTCTTTCCCGCCCGTCTCCGTTCTGGCCCCTGCTGCCTTGTCTTATTGTATTGCTTGTTGTCGTGTGTTTTGCGGGGTCTGCTGGGGTCTAGTGGGTGGCACAGTGTCTGGCGTGTCAAGTGGTTTTGTGTACTTGGGTTGTCACTGTGTAGTTCCTTGGGTCGGGGTGTTTCCAGTACTTCAGTCTTGCAATTGCTTTTAAATTTCTGGCCGTTGTGTTAGTGTGCGTGTCAGTTTTAGTTTTTTGTTTATTGTTTGGGAGGGGGGGCGTTGTTGCGGCTCGTGCCTCCTGTGATCGTGTCGGAGGTTTGAGGGTGTTTATTTTGCGTTATCTTGTCTTGTTCGGTTCGTACTGGTTCACTTTAGTCTCTCGGATTGTTCCCTGGTGTTTGTGTTGTGTGGGGTTGGTTATGTCATGCGGGTATCGTCTTAGCGGGTGGTTGCGGTTGTATTATATGTCTCCTTCCCTTCGTCCGGTCGTGTCTCTAACATTTGCAGTAGTGGAAATTTCAATATATGAGTGCCTTATGTCCCTATTTCAAATCAGTAGCTGACCTCCACTACCCTATTTTAGTGAGCATGTACACTGAGAAAGCTCAGTAATGTTTTTACATCTATTAACAGTCTGACATTTTCCATCAATTTTTTTTTTATTAATCAAGTATTACAGGATATAACAATTCATAAGCATAATGTAGATTACAATAGGTCAAGCAATATATCAAGGCATATTATCATGGTAATGTATATATATATGTATGTATGTGTATATATATATATATATATATATATATATATATATTATAATACAAAAACATATGTAAGTGTATATCTTAGGGACATATAGTGAAATATTTTACTTTCAAATATGTCAGTAGAAATAGTATCCGTTTGATTTGTCCATATTAAATCAGGCAGTGTCTGAAATGTGTCCCTCTAACTACATATGTGGCATTGGTGTTACCCATTGGTTAATGCTAACTTGTTTGAGCATGAATAAGGATTTTTTTTCCAGATTTGCTGTAACTTTATTTTCTTCATCATTTATCATGGCAGCCTTCTCCTGTGACTAGTTACAATACTGCCTGATATACAGAGGGTAATTCTATGTAATACTGACTTTGTCCTATAACGCTTATGCATTGGGTTTATGTCCTTTTTGCTGTGAATGCAGGAGCTCTAACACAATCAGGAGATAACACATCCCATTCGTTAATGTTGCAATGAGTTATAAGGGAAAGAAAATATTAGATATGGAAACTCTTTTCCTTAACACAGAACTTAAGCTTCTGTAAGATACTTGCTTAAAGTACCTGTTTTGTTTTATAAGAAAATCTATCTATATCTAATCTATCTTTGCATTATGTAGGTGTCTGTAAATATACTAGGGTGATTACAAGAAAATGGGAGTACCAGTTTATGAATAATTTCCACAATTAAAAAAACAACAACATATTATTATTATTGTTAGATCACAAAGAGTCCCTTTATAATTTTCTCTATAGAATAACGTTCATGAAAAAGGCCTCAGTGTTGTTTTATTTTGTCTACACGTGCATTTACTTATTTCCAAGAATAGTGTGAAAATGGACATAAAAACACTGGTGTCTGAATCAGAGGTGCTGAGATGTTCAACTAGTGGAAATTATCAGCAATTATCATTCCAAGGTATTTTGCTCTCGGACTTCTCCTTCTGTATAACTAGCTAACAATGTGCAGGTTATACCCTGTAATATTATAGAATTTTATGGAAATCAATTTGTGTCAAGGGAAAATGTAATTATGTATTTTAATGGTTTCCAATAAACAATACCCTTTATCCTGTAGAGGTAGTGAATTCTGTTCAGTGTTCACTTTAAAAATCAAGCATAATTGAGCTTGTAAATTCTAAGAAAGGACTGTACTAGGGAAATAGCAAATATAAGTCTGTCGACTCTCTTACACAGGGGTATAGAAAAATGGGCATTACCCTCTATCATGTAGCCTATGGGGAGGAGAAAGAGAAGAGGCCACTCAATGGATCTCTCGTGGGATATTGGAGGTCCTAGTTGACCACATGTTTATGATGAGACATAGTGGCTCTTAGTGAATGCGTCAAGTGGTTCTTTCTTATTATCTACTGAGTATATATGTGTAATAATATATATATATTACTTCACATCCAGTCTGTTGCCAAATCCTGTTGGTTCCACCTTAAAAACATTGCCCACATCCGCCCCTTTCTTACGCAAGACGCTACTAAGGAGCTTGTCCATGCTCTAAACATCTCTCATATTGACTATTGTCACACTCTCCTAATTGGTCTTTCTTATATAGATACCAATAATATTAATAATAACAACACGTTGAGTTGATTTCATTACTACATTCAGTGCCAGAAGGGTAGGACTGCACATTTCACTGGTTTTCACTGTGACATTGAGAGGGATAAAGCTTTAACTAACAACAGGTTTCATTAGCTGTCAATTTATATCAATAAAATGGCTGTTTTTGTGCCTGTGAAATTGACACGATGTAGTAAATTGTAAATGCCTTTGCAGTATGTATGGCTTCCTTTTGATCAGTTGTGTTCTGGCCAAAACCCTTTACTAATTGCCACAATTTACCTTTACCACAGTTTTACTATAACTTTGCCGCAATACTTAAATAAAAGCTGGCTCAAGTAATGTATGTAAACATTATATGAAAAATAAATATGTTAACATTTAAAACAATAAAAAGATGAAATGCTCACGTTTGAAACTCATGATTGGCAGTCTCCTTGGTGAGATCTCAATAAATCATGATACACTGTATTTTTGGAACAAATGGTTAAATACCACAGGCTGGATGGCAGGAGAGAATGAGTTTATGGAACAAAATATTTTTACTATTTTTTGATACCCATAACCTAAACATAATAAGTTATATGTGGCCGAAGAAATTGTTCATGCTAATTTTTATAGAATTGTATGCATTTTAGCACTTAATTCTTTGACATGGAATATATTTTGCACCAAGCATAAAATAAAGTCAGAAAATGTAGCTTCACCATCACCTATCCCTGTCTTTTGTCTCCCACATTATCTATAGTCAAGTTGAATTGAGGACAGTACATCCTATCACGCACTAACTTTTTCATCTTTGGATTATAAAAAATCTTCATTGTGAGACTTTTGCACCAGACCTATATCTGCTTTTGTGCCAAATAAGTTGTTCTATTAGTGTTTACCTGTGGCGCTGCCCTTCCCTTTTCTTTTGTTCTTCTTGTTCTCTCCAAAGGGGTTTGAGCGGCTGGGGCTGCTGCCTACCCAATAATCCTGTGTTAATTAGCGCTGATTGTCTGTGTAGTATTTTAGATAGATATTTTTTCAACTGATTTTTCAATAAACATGTTAACTTTTAACCATTTAAAGACCGTGAGTGCAAGCTTCTACATTGATTCTATAGATATATTACGATAAAGCTATTATTTTGTAACTTAGCATAAAGCATTTGTCAATGTTATTTTTCATTGATAAGTATGTATCCTAGCCTTATTCTATAAAAGTTATAAAACTATATTCTATGTGCTTTTTTAATGATCCTTGACATAAACAAATCACAATCGTGTACAGATTGAATACTGCTAATTCAAATAATTAGTAAAATTGGCCTAGCATCACAGTAATTTACCTTGTTGAAAAACAAAAAAATCTTTGAATAAATTTCTGTGCTTCTATTTACCTGGTTATTTGGATAACAGAAGCATCTTGGCTAAATTGTTTTGGCCACAGTATAAAGCATGTTTTGTTTTATTTTGCTTTAGCAACCTTCACTATGGTAGGTAAAAAATTAGTCCCTCGAAGAAACTGCTGTGGAAAACAGTCTTTATGTAAGTAAATAACCTTTATATTAGATGTTGTGCACATTAGCCTATAATAGAAATACTGTATACAATAATTTATCTTCATTTTTGTGGCTTTTTGGAGAGCATAAGCAGACAAATAGCAGTGACAATTTCCCTTTGTGAGTCTAAATCAGTATTGAGCTCTAATATGTTACAGCATTAATGGTTGTGGAGATTCTAGCTAGGATGTTAATTCCGTAAAATGAGTCACTCTTTTCAAGTGGTGGTCTTTTTTTGGAAGGTAGGCTTTTCATCACTGAAACAAGTGAGGCAAAAGCTCATTTCACATGCCTTGTTTAATAAAAGTAGCTCTCGAACATCTCTCCACAAGCTATTCCATTGATTTTCATGCTTCTGACCGATAAGAACCTTTGGAGATAAAAGTCTACCATATGTCCAATGACATGTCATTATCTTGTGTATGATTTTCTTCTGATATTTCTGTCTGATTCTTCTTCTTTTTTTTTTCTACACTGACTTTCTGACTGCAAGCTTTTAATGGCAACTGTACTCAGTGAGAACAAATCAGGCACATGATTGAACAGTCAAGTATTTCAAATGAGGATAATACTTGTACTTAATTTTTTTTTTATTCCATGATGGTCACATATTTGTCAATAAAACTTTGTCTTCTCTCTAACATCTGCTTACTATGTGTCACATATTCATCCGCACATAAAAATGTGGTTAATGGCATTTACAGTCCTAAAAGGAAAAGTTGTGTCAAGCAACATTACCGTCCTGACAGGAAAAGTTGTGCAGCAGCAATCATGCATATGGAAACCTGGTAATTACTTTTGGGGTCAAATGCCATCATGGGCAATCAAATCCTCAGGAGGGGTATTTAAACCAAATTATCCTCTTGCTCATTGCCCTGTCGTGGTTTCATGCCTATGGTTATCCGAGAGTGTGTTCCTGATCTTGATTTTCTGGTATTTGACTTTCTCTTTGTTCTGACTTCCCTGATATATGGTATCCTTGACATTTGGCTTTCGCTCATCTTTGTGTCTGATTCTGTATCCCTGACCTTGGCTAGTATTTTGACTATTCTTGGATACATTAAGTCCGGCCATTCTAAGGTCCGGTTATACGTTATCCTTATTCCTAGGTGTGACACAGTTCTGTGTGCTGGATCAACTTGTAACCCTGACACTATGCTAACATAATGTACTCTGCTGAGTTGTGATTTTCAATTTAAAATTAATTATTATTGAATAATTGTTGATATTCTCCAAATCCACCATAACCTCTTTCATTTCAGCATTAATTATTGATCAAAAATGAACATTTTGAGAAAAAAATTTAATAGGTAGGTTTTTTGAAGATCAAAAGTAAAGATGGAATTACCACCTAATATTTATCTTGTGTGTTTATAATGTATACATCTATTAAAAAAAATAAAAAATGAAATGCTATTTCCTTCCTAATACTGTTCCTTTCATTGATTTATATGGGAGATTTGTTGAAATGTTTTCTGCATTGGTTGACTGCAGAAATGTAGTGCTTGAATGTTTATATTACTGTGGTGTTGTTCCCACTGATCATTCTACATAGTCTATTGGCAGAGCCAATACAGACAAGGTGCAAAAAAATGTGTTGGGCCACTATGGAGCACAGTGGCCAAAAGGTAGATCTTAACTACCATACACTCTGATGATGCTTTGTCGTCTATAGAGCTACTGTTTGCAAACCTTTGCAAGGTAGTATTTGTGTGCAGTGCTTGTGGGTGAATATGTATCTGTTTTTGTATGGAGTATTGTGAAACATTTGTATATTTATTGGTTATAGTCTCAGCTGCATTGTATGCCCTAAGATTGTAAGCTCACATGTAGGGTCATCTACCTTTTGTATTGGTCTGTTTATAATGTATTGTCTTTTTCCTAATTGTACAGCACTGCAGAATATGTTGGTGCTTTATAAATGCCAGTAATAAATAAATAAGAAAAAAAGCTAAACCATTAGGGCAAATTCAACAGACCCAGAAGTTTGATCCAGGATGCTGTTCCAGGGTGGGAAGCAATGGCAAGTCCCCGGCCAAGCTGCGGCAGCTACGGGCTGGAGTGCTGATGGTGTCCCGGCAATAGCTAGGGAGCGTGCTTGGCGGAAGTACCCAATCAGGATACTAGGCGGTCCACCACAGTGTTCCTTTCCCTCTAGTGTCCCTTACCCACACCCTTGGGGTACCCCCAGTGAATAATTATTAGCTCTACAAAGAAAATGAGAACAGTCACATCGTAGTTTGGCTAAAGCTATGCTACTAATTTTATCTAAGATAAAGTATGTTAAACTACTATATTATTTTCACAAATATTTTGTTCAAATGAATAGGCTCAATATCAATAACAAACTGTATCATTTTTTTCACAACATAGTAAACCAATTTAATTTAACATTTCACAAACTTCCCTGGTTTTCAAAGTGGGGAAAAAAATCTGCTTTACTCTAGAATGCATACAATAGAACAGGAGCAGGAAACCTATGGCACTCCAGATGTTGTAAACATAATCTCCCTAATGCTCTTACATGTATAATGCTGGCAAAGCATCATGGGGGTGATGTTCAAAACATCTGGAATGCTGAAGGTTGCCTAACCTTATGCTAGAATATCAAACTAAGCCACAAAAAAATGTTAAGGAAACCAACCTGTGCTTATGATGACAACTACACTATGTTCCAAATTATTATGCAAATGATATTTTTCTAATTTACCTAAATAATTGATGCAAATAACAGCCAGCATAATTCTGTTATCAACTATTAAGAGTACAATTCAATTTTATTGAACAAACCTAATGATAACAGACTCCACCACTGCCTTGCTGATGTCGCAGCCTTGTTGGAACAGGGTGGCCGTCCACCAACCATCCACTACTCCATCCATCCATCTGGACCATCCAGGGTCGCATGGCACTCATCAGTGAACAGGACTGTTTGAAAATTAGTCTTCATGTATTTTTATGCCCAATGCAGCCATTACCCAATGAGCATTAGTTAGTGGTGGCCGAATTGAAGGTTTATGCACAGTTGCAAGACTCTGGAGGACTCTACACCTTGATGTCTGTGGGACTCCAGAGGCACCAGCAGCTTCAAATATATGTTTGCTGCTATGTAATGGTATTTTAGCAGCTGCTCTCTTGATCCGATGCATGGATCTGGCAGTAATCTTCCTCAATGTGCCTTTATCTGTACAAACCCGGCTGTGCTCTGAATCAGCCACAAATCTCTTAATAGTGCGATGATCACGCTTAAGTTTTCGTGAAATATCTAATGTTTTCATACCTTATCCAAGGCATTGAACTATTTCACTCTTTGTGGCAGCAGAGAGATCCTTTTTCTTCCCCATATTGCATGAAGATGGTGCTCTGCTTAACCCCTTAATGACCAAACTTCTGGAATAAAAGGGAATCATGACGTGTCACACACGTCATGCGTCCTTAAGGGGTTAATAATGTGGAACACCCTCCTTTAGTAGTTTTTCCTTAAATTGGGCTCACCTGGTAATCTAATTATCACAGGTGTCCGAGATTTGTTTTAAGTGATCAAAAGAGCCCTGAGACACAATGCCATCCAGGAGTTAAACTGAAAAACAAAATATTTAATCTTTGTGACACTTAATTAGAATTTGCATAATAATTTGGAACAGGGTGTATATAGGATAAGCATATAATAAGCATTGTTAGCAATGAACAAATCCTACATTAAACAAATCTCTCTAATCTTATAATCTTATACAAATTCAGGCCAAAGAGGGTCAGTTTAGTGTACACTGCTCTGAATGTGAATTGAGAACCTAATCAGCTAGGCATGAATTCAGTGTTAGAACGTGAACTTCAACTCTTTCATTGTCAGGAACCAGACAGAGACGGAACTAGATGCAAACACACCGTTATTAATAAATAACAAATAAATAACAAAAGCAAAGTCCAGGAATCAAGCAGGGGTCAGTCACCAGAGCGGGTAGTCAGACAAGCCAGGATCAGGAGCACGGAGAGCAGCGGAGTCAGGAACAAGGCCGGAGTCAGGAACCAGGAACAAACAGGAAACACAGGAACAAGGAGACTTCTGGGAAACAGGAAACCATGCAAGGGCAAGGAGGTTCTGGGATTTGATGCTTAAATAAGCAGAACTGATTAGCAGCAGGGTTGATTACTACTCTCAGGTGAGTAACCGTGGTAACAAGCAGAAGGAGCTCATAGTAATTGCAGCTGAAAACTCATTCACTGAAACAGAAAGGGTTGCTGTTTAAAACAGCAAAGAAACCCTGACATTCATTAAAAGATTTATTATGTCAGCTTATGACAAATCCAGGAATTAGGATACACTGAGCAAAAACACAAATAATCATGTTTCATTTTAAGATGAGTGCATAACACCCAATATCAAGAATTTAATCTTGACATATTAGTATTTTTTTTATTTCATCAAAAGTTAAAATGGAAAAATATATTTTCACCCATGCACAAACTACCTCTAATTATACTGTTCCACGCATTCTACATGCATGCAGATGATAATGGATATAAGAAGATTTAGGAATTCTCCCATTAATATATAACCAGTCATCATCCTGAAAACAGGAAAGAACATAATTAAATGTAGACTGCATATGAACAAAACTATTATTGCAACATTAATGCAAGATTAATAGTAGTATTTCATCAAAATTCACAGAGATCTCACCAAAAATGTTTATGGAATGGTGAATGATGGTGTGAGTTTTTAGTATTCAAAATCTGCTATAGTGTTGAACTAAAGAAATAACTAGCATGGCAATATTAAGCAAAACAGATATAAAACAACAGCTGTTACAGCCGTAGGCTCATTAGTACACTTACAACATAGCATAAATAGCAAAGGTTGGGCACAGAAAAAGGAAAACGAGTTTCATGAAATAACCTTTTGTCTGTAGCCATAATAAAAAAAATAAATGGTGATTACAGCAGTTATGTTTGCAATTGCATTACTTTCAAAACTGATTTTAAATGTATTTTGGCATGTAATAATATAATAAATTAATCATTTTGTTTTAATACATTTATTGGTATATTTGTATAGCGCCAACAGGTGTATTCAACGCGTTACATATTAATATTATTGTTGTTATTATTATTATTATTATTATTATTGGTATTTATATAACACCAATGTGTTCTGAAGCGCTTATTATATTATAAAAGGGAGACCTTTAACAATAAATGAGACAATTATCAAATGTTACAGGAGGAATAGATCAATGAGAATCCTGCTCAAACAAGCTTACAGTTTTGAGGAGATGGAGTATATTATTATTATTATTATTATTATTATTGTTATTATTTATTTATATAGCGCCATCAGATTCTGTAGCGCTATACAATGGGTGGACATGTAATTTTAACCAGACAACTGAACGTACAGGAACAGAGAGGTGGAGGGCCTTGCTCAATGAGCTTACGTTCTAGAGGGAGTGGGGTATAGTGACACAAAGGGTAAAAGTAGGGGTACGAAGTAGGTTGTTAGAAAAGTATTCACGGAGGGCTTAGTAGAGTCATGAGGACTGGGGGATAAAAACCTGCTAACAGTTTAATTGATATGCTTTCTTGAAGAAATTAGTTTTCAATTATTTTTTGAATGAGTGTAGACTGGCTGAAAGTCTTACAGAGAAGGGAAGGGAGTTCCACAGAGGAGGTGCAGCCCTGGAGAAATCTTGGAGGTGAGCATTAGAGGTGGGAGTACGGAGAGAGGATAATGAGCCTCGCCGCCGCATTCATTATAGATTGCAGCGGTGCAATCTGGGAACACGTAAGACCACTGAGAAGGGGATTGCAGTAGTCAAGGTGAGAGAGAACAACAGCATAGACCAGCACCTTAGCCGCATCTGGCGTTAAATAGGGGCGGATGCAAGCTTTGTTTTTGAGATGGAAGCGACAGGATTTGGGGATTGATTGGACATGAGGGGTGAAGGAGAGGTTGGAGTCAAAAAAGAACACCTAGGCAGCGAGCCTGTGAGGTAGAGGTGATGGTAGCGCTGTTGACTTGGAGGGAGACAGACACGGGAGTGGTAACACTTGAGGGAGGAAAGACCAGAAGTTCTGTTTTTGGACAGGTTGAGTTTAACCCCTTAAGGACCAAACTTCTGGAATAAAAGGGAATCATGACATGTCACACATGTCATGTGTCATTAAGGGGTTAAGGAAGTGAGCAGCCATTCAGTTGGAAATCGCAGAGATGCAGTCAGAGACATGAGTCAAGATGGGTGGAGAGAGATTAGGAGAGGACAGTTAGATTTGCGTGTTCTCTGCATAGAAATTATAACGTAAGCCAAAGGAGCTGATGAGTTTACCAAGGGAGGCGGTATAGATAGAGAACAGTAGGGGACCAAGGACAGAACCCTGGGGAAGAGGCAGAGTTAGAGAAAGAAACACTGAAAGAGCACTGGGAGAGGTAGGATGAGCACCAGGAGAGAGCAGTATCCCGTAGACCAAAATTATGGAGAATGCAGAGAAGCTGTTGATGATCAACAATGTCAAAGGCAGCAGAAAGATCATGGAGAATTAGGATAGAGTAATGGCCACAAGATTAAGCAGCAATTAAATAATTGGTCACAGCCATTTCGACAGAATGACCAGCACGTAATCCAAACTGAAGGGGGTCAAGCAGTATAAAAACACTCTAGGAAGGGCATAAAGGGCACAGCTAACAAACAAAATGTGAAAATAGCAGAACTAGAAAGTGGAGTGTTGTCTTTTAGGAGAATAAGAGACAAGTTTGTAAAATAGAAGTTACTCTGGGAGGACATACGCTTTTCTGAAAAGATGGGTTTTGAGGGGCTTCTTAAATGACTGACTAGAGGAGAGTCTGATGGGGTAGGCAGGCTGTTCCAAAGGAAGGAGCAACCCACGAGAAGTCCTGCAAGCACAAATTGGCTGTAAGGATGCGAGCATTAGTGAACCAAGTGGCTGGAAAATGTATGTGATTTTTGTGTATAGAAAGATGTATATTTTGCAGTACTGTGGGCCATTTTTATTACCTTTTGGTTAATCTGATTAGTTTTCCTGAATCTTTTTAGCATGAAATTTGGATGAGACACACCGCCATATAGCCAAAGTTCATCTATGCCTCCTGAAATCTTTGTTCGAACAAAGTGGTTCAACCCAAATTAATTTTTTGCACAAGTTTACTAAAACCATGAATATGTTTTTTTTTGTACAGAAAGGACACACTTTTGCGTCAAATAAGCTAGTATTGACTTAACAATATTGAAACTGCAATAACTGGGAGAGTATGAGGTTTTCAAGAACACTCTGATACAGTGTTTCCCAACCCAGTCCTCAAGGCACACCTACCAGTCTAGGATTTAAGGATTACCCAGTTTTGTCTAAGGTGTTTTTTCTTTTTTTTTCTAAAAACACCTTAGACAAAACTGGGTAATCCTTAAATCCTGGACTGGTAGGTGTGTCTTGAGGACTGGGTTGGGAAACACTGCTCTGATATATATATATACAATCATAAATAAAGGGAGCACACTAGGACTTTTCAATAGTGGAAAAAATGGTCTTTACTGTATTAAATCATAATACAAAATCTGTGTACAAAAATCGACGTTTCGACCCTCATGGGGTCTTTATCAAGATCATCGTGATCTTGATAAAGACCCCAGGAGGGTCGAAACGTCGATTTTTGTACACAGATTTTGTATTATGATTTAATACAGTAAAGACCATTTTTTCCACTATTGAAAAGTCCTAGTGTGCTCCCTTTATTTATGATTGTATATATTGGTACGCGGGATTGCACCTAGGCAGTTTTGATTTTTGTTCAGAGAAATCCAGGAGGAGTGCCTTGCTTATCCATTTTTTGTATATATATATATATATATATATATCATATTCCATTCATTATCAGTTTTATTGGACACATCACCTTTCGAATGTCATACCAATTTAGTTATTCCAGCAGCTATATATTTGAGCTCACTTCTCATTACTTCAAAGTTCATGTTGTATGTGCATATTTTACTTGTTAGATTAGGCTTGAACCCATCGCTTTATACAGGATTTTAATACAGCAATTTTGTGTCCCGACCACAAATTAAAAGGCTAGAACCTGAAGTTGTGGGAGAGGCTATTTGCAGCTACATAAGCTGCTCACTTTATCTAACCTCTAACCGTATCAGGATTAGCTACAAGTATTCCACCCACCTCTTCCATAATTAATACCTTTATCACCTAGGTGGGCACTCTTTATTTTTCAGGTCTACCCATACAGTTTCGGCACACCTCAACCACATTACGTACTTACATACGGCCATGTTGTGTCCAGACCACAAATAAATATATATATATATATATATATATTTATTTGTGTCCGGGAACTTTAAGCCCAGTAGAATATATTTATAGTATGAACAGGAAAACAATCCTACAATTCAAGGCTATCTTATTATTGACCTTGAATGTAAGCAGACTGATTTGATTGTGCTGGTAAAAACAAAGCAGATTCCACTGAAGTTAGAAAATAAACTAGTACTGGGACATAAAGCAACTGAGCTGCTCCTAGCTGGATTGTGTATCCAAATTAACATTAAAAAGGGGATTTTTGATGTTCATTAAATATATTATTTATTTATTTTGTGTGATACTACAACATTTTCCCTCTTCTTTTTTTTTTATTTTTTATTTTTTTATTAAAACTTTTAGATGTATTCAACTATCCTAATCAATTCAAGGGATTAAGTACTGTCTGTTTCAGTCACTGGTGTTTGAGAGGTCGTGCAATGTTTTCAAGCTCTAACTTATGGTTTTTTAAGTATATGCTTCTCGTCACACCGCACTAGTAATAAATGGGTCTGAGCGAGATATTCATCAAATAACCTGAACAGTATGACTGAGCTTTAACAGATCAGTGAATGACATTTACTTTGTTCTCTTTGACTACACTGCCACCTATGGAAGTCTGTGTGTTAATGAGAGCTTTGAGCAATGTTGTTCCCATGGCTACTTAAAAAAATATCTCCGGGGTAACATAAATATTTATCATTGGATAGTAGCCTGTTGTCTCCAGATACTGCTGCTCCTTGAGTACTGAGGCTACAGACCACCAGTCAAAAAAAATAAATTGTTGTAAATCAACTTGGTGATAGCCTCTTCATTTAATCATCAGAATGATTGCCCACAATCCAATGTACACTATACACCCTCCCCTTCTACTATCTCTTTCATGACATATTTTACTTTTTCTTTTTTATTATAACTTTTAAAATTAAACATCACAACTTCTGCAACTGAATTGAATGCTGTGAATGTAAAAAACAAAACATTTTTAAAAAATGTTTGTAAACGAAAAATTTAAAAAAACTTTACTAAAACTACCTCTTTAAAAAAAAAAATCTGGCATATTTTCAGTATGTTTTGCATGAGCTCAGCTGAGAGACATACAGAGTACATTTTACCATTCTTTTGTGGATGAGAAATTTGAATTTTTGTTAATATTTAAACATAAAACATTTTAATGTGAAAGAATATCAATTTTTGGTTAATATATCTCTATCATTCATTTGCTGCATAATGATAGAGTTAAGCTTAAATAATAGTGATTCACGTGTTTTATTATGTTATATGCGGTTATGATTGCATTCTGAAAACCTAATGTGTAAATTATATATGCAAAGAAAGAAATAAGTCTGTCAATAGTGCAATCAGACTGCTACAGTAGATAGTTATGCTACGTACATGCACACGCTCTCTGCACCCATAATAAACCTGCATTCTGGTGTGATTAAACAGCTATTTTAGTTTGATATAAAGTGCAATAAAGATATATAAAGAAAACCTTAGTTTATGCGTACAATAGCGAACTGAATTTGCACTAGTGACTAATTATACAAACCTGGCATGAGAATGAGAAATAACAATGTGATAAAGTAACAATGGATTATTATGTTATAAAATAACATTACAATGTAGTTTATCATAATCTGAAATCACAATAGTTGTCCTTGATTGATGGTTTTGCTTATAATAATTTTTAACCTAGATTTTTTGACTAGGTGAGTTTAAAAAAAAAAAAAAAAAAAAAAAAAAAAGGTTACATTCTGTGAGCTCTGAAATGGATGTTTAGTTATTGATTAAGTGCATTGAATCTTGAATGATGGATGAAATGGCAGCAGCACCCTTATAATGTATGCATGGTTAAGTGAGTGCAGCCCTCTTGTTTTTATATATGTAAAACCACCTCATATACATACACTTTACTATGGTTGCCGTGGCTACCTCAGAAGGTTGCAACCACACTTCTTGCTTATGATTTCTTGATTCAGCATTTTGGAACAAATCAACGGCATGCTTAAAGGTAGGAAGACAATGTAATAGAGCAACTGGAAATGGTAGCAGAATACTTGGTTGTGTAGGGAGAGGTATTGGCAATAGAAAGAGAGAAGTGCTCATGCCATTGTACAGAATACTGGTGAGACCTCACTTGAAGTATTGTACACAGTACTGGAGACCGTATCTGTCACATATACATCTGCACATAAAAAAGTGATTATTGGCATTTACTGTCCTGACAGGAAAAGTTGTGACGAGCAGCAATCAATCCACAGGAGGGTTTGTGCTGAGCAGCAATCAGTCCACAGGAGGGTTTGAGCTGAGCAGCAATCATGCAAATAGGAACCTGGTAACTGCCTTTGGGATCAAAGGCCAGTTACAACCAATCAGATCCACAGGCGGGGTATTTAGGCCCATTTCTCCTCTTGCACTGTTCCCTGTCGTGGTTTCCCTTGTGGTTGTCCGAGAGCGGGTTATTGATTCTGTTTTTTCTGGTTATTTGACTTTGGCATTGATATTGACTTCCCTGTTTTCTGGCATCCCTGACCCCTGGCTTTTCCTTATCGTTGTGTCTCTTTTGTATCCCTTGTCCTCGGCTATTGCTGACTATTCTTTGGTACGTTAAACGGCCATTCTAAGGTCCGGTATACGTTACCTATCAGTCCTCTGTGGTAAACAATTCTACGTGCTGGATCATACTGTATTCATTACAGTATCTTCAGAAGGATATTGATACGCTAGAAAGAGTTCAGAGAAGGGCTTCTAAGATGGTTCATGAATTACAGGATAAAATTTACAAGGAAAGGTTAAATGATCTTAACATGTATAGCTTGGAGGAAAGACGAGTCAGGGGGATATTATAGAACATTTAAATACATAAAGGGAATCAACACAGTAAAGGAGGAGACTATTTAAAAGAAGAAAAGCTACAACAACAAGAGTACAATTAAAGTCTTAAATTAGAGGGGCAAAGGTTTAAAAATAATATCAGGAAGTATTACTTTATTGAGAGGGTAGTGAATGCATGGTAGAGGTTAACACAGTGAAATAGTGTAAGCATGCATGGGATAGGCATAAGGCTATCCTAGATATCCAAAAAGGCCAGGGACAAATGAAAGTATTTAGAACACTGGGCAGACTATATGGGCTAAATATTTCTATGTTTCTCACCACTGAGCGAGAGCTTCATGGTGTAACTTTGTCATCCCGGTATAATAATTAGATGAATGAAAACACTCACATGTAACTGAGCCTGGTGAAGCTGGCTCAACACTTTGCAATTGATCCATAGAAAAATAAGTTATTTATATTTAGTATTTTGGATTCATACTCTTATTTGTAGTGTAAAGGCTGGAGCCACTGCTAGGTAAACTAGGCAACTGCTTAGGGCACACTTGACCGAGGGGGTTGGTGCAAAGCCCTCCACCTCCTGCCAGTCACTGAATGTAGCATGGCCAAGCAGACTGTGGTACTATATCTAATGTATTTTCTACCCCATTTAATGGGAAGCTGCTTGCTAAGAGCAATGAACAGCTTCCTTTCAGACCGGGTAGAGGAAACAGAAGATCATTTACCACAAACCACTTGGCCATGCTACATGGAGGTAAACAGGTGGGGGAAGCCCCCACAAAGGGATGGGGTGTAAACAAACACACAGAAGGGCTGAGGGTACAAAGACTCACAGTGAAGCAGGGAGGACAAATAGACACACAGAGGGACTGAGGGGTGGGCAAAGAAGCACACCTAAAGGCCTTGGGGAGAAAAGGAGACACACAGATGGCTGGGGGGACAAAGAGATACACAAAGGGCTGGGGAGACAAGGAGATGCACAGAGGACTGGGGGGGACAAGGAGATGCAGAGAGGACTGGGGGGGACAAGGAGATGCAGAGAGGACTGGGGGACAAGGAGATGCAGAGAGGACTGGGGGGGGACAAGGAGCTGCAGAGAGGACTGGGGGGGGACAAGGAGCTGCAGAGAGGACTGGGGGGGACAAGGAGCTGCAGAGAGGACTGGGGGGGACAAGGAGATGCACAGAGGACTGGGGGGACAAGGAGATGCACAGATGACTTGGGGGACAAGGAGATGCACAGATGACTTGGGGGACAAAGTGATACATGGAGGACTGGGGCGGCAAGGAGATGCACTCAGGACTGGGGGGCAAGGAGATGCACTCAGGACTGGGGGGCAAGGAGATGCACTCAGGACTGGGGGCCAAGGAGATGCACTCAGGACTGGGGGGCAAGGAGATGCACTCAGGACTGGGGGGCAAGGAGATGCACTCAGGACTGGGGGGCAAGGAGATGCACTCAGGACTGGGGGGCAAGGAGATGCACAGAGGACTGGGGGGGACAAGGAGATGCAGAGAGGACTGGGGGGGGGGCAAGGAGATGCAGAGAGGTCTGGGGGGGGGGCAAGGAGATGCAGAGAGGACTGGGGGGACAAGGAGCTGCAGAGAGGACTGGGGGGGACAAGGAGCTGCAGAGAGGACTGGGGGGACAAGGATATGCACAGAGGACTGGGGGGACAAGGATATGCACAGAGGACTGGGGGGACAAGGATATGCACAGAGGACTGGGGGGGACAAGGAGATGCACAGAGGACTGGGGGGACAAGGAGATGCACAGAGGACTGGGGGGGGACAAGGAGATGCACAGAGGACTGGGGGGGGGGACAAGGAGATGCACAGAGGACTGGGGGGGACCAGGAGATGCACAGAGGACTGGGGGGACAAGGAGATGCACAGATGACTTGGGGGACAAAGTGATACATGGAGGACTGGGGCGGCAAGGAGATGCACTCAGGACTGGGGCGGCAAGGAGATGCACTCAGGACTGGGGGGCAAGGAGATGCACTCAGGACTGGGGGGCAAGGAGATGCACTCAGGACTGGGGGGGCAAGGAGATGCACTCAGGACTGGGGGGGCAAGGAGATGCACTCAGGACTGGGGGGGCAAGGAGATATACTGAGGACTGAGGGGACAAGGAAGACACACTAAGGGCTGGAGGGACAAGGAGACACACTGGGGCTGGGGGAACAAGGAGACACACAGAGGGACTGTGGGGATAAGGAGACACACATGAGGGTTGAGGTGGACAAAGCAGTACACAAAGGGGTTGAGGAGCAATAAAGCCACAGAGGAGCCAGGGGGACAAAGACACACAGAGGATCTGGGATGACAAAGAGAAACACAGAGGGATTAGGGATCAAAGAGTAGGGTTAGGGGGGAAGGGGAACAGTGTCACACACATAGGGGCTGGGGAAGGGGGGAAAAGAGACCTGCAAAGGGGTTGGTGGACAAAGAGACTTACAAAGTTGGTAATTTTTGTTTTTGGTGGGTGGTCTCGCCTAGGGCACAAAATAGTCCAGCACCAGCCCTGGGCATAGGATATGAAGCCATGCTATTTCATTATTAGAAAATATTGGTGTCGATGATCACCTTTTGAAAATAACCTTTGAAAAAGCATTACTGACTTTTCCACAAACATTCATCCCTTCTATTTTCAAAATCTCTGTAAAGTTTTCTGGCGTGCACTACTTTGTTTACTTGCAATACAGAAATTATAACTCTAGTAAAAACTTGTGGACATATGTAACTTTATGATGACTATATAAATGTCATGAAACCAACATTGCTTGTGTAGATTAAATAAATTCAGATTACAGCATCTAGCCTGCTTAAATGGAAACCACTTCATTTGTACAATAAAATGAGTGCTCAAAATAGTCACAATTTTATTAACAATTTTGTCGCAACTAATTTATTGCAAACCAGCTACGGGAAAGTCATATTTCCACTTGAATTGATTGGACTCAAACAATGCTTTAACATCAGGAAAGTTGGAGAGTTTCTTTCATGTACATCATATTCATTGGTGTTATTTGTAAGATACCAATTTGTTTGTGATGAAGGAATAACTGTTTTTTAAAAGCATTCCACAGTTAAAATGACAGAATAATAAGCCACAAGTAAATTTAAAAAAAAAGCAGCTTGCAAAAGCTTTATACCAGGGGTAGTCAACCTTTTCCTACCTACCGCATCTTTCTTGATGGAAAAATGTCCTTACCGCCCACCAGTTTTCACGCAAGTGCGGAATATTTTTTAGAATGAGGGTGTTTAAAGAAAAAAAAAATACATTTATCTTTTTATTTCCACTTTATGCATGTTTATAATGTTTTTAACTTTAGAAAGTTTAATGAGAAAAGAATAAAGTAAATTGAAATTACCTTTAACTAGTGATTAATGAGATCCTTGAGGCTGATGCTGCAAGACTAAACATTTGATATCTGGTTCGATTTTCGTAAGGAACAAACAAAGGTCTCCTCTTTCGGTGATATTCAGACAACTTCTCTGTTTGCTCATAATATGATTTCTCATCTGTGCATCAGCTCCCCTCCTCTCCCTCCTCAATCCCCCCTCTCCCTCCCCCTTTTTACTTTTTTCTATTTTTTTACCTTCCTTATAGCAATGCCCAGAAGGAAGGCTGAGCTATGGAGCCCACTTATTATCATTATTATTATTAGCCAACAACAATTCTCTCCTTTTCCTTTTTATATTTTTTTATTTTCCTTCTTTCTCCTTTTTTACAAGTACTCTGCTCCTTCTTTCTCCTATTTTATAAGTACTCTGCTCCTTCTTTCTCCTATTCTACAAGTGCTCTGCTCCTTCTTTCTCCTATTCTACAAGTGCTCTGCTCCTTCTTTCTCCTATTCTACAAGTGCTCTGCTCCTTCTTTCTCCTATTCTACAAATACTCTGCTCCTTCTTTCTCCTTTTTTTACAAGTACTCTTCTCCTTTCTCCTTTTTTTACAAGTACTCTGCTCCTTCTTTCTTCTATTCTACAAGTACTCTGCTCTTTCTTTACAAGTACTCTGCTCCTTCTTTCTCCTATTCTACAAATACTCTGATCCTTCTTTCTCCTTTCTTTACAAGTACTCTGCTCCTTCTTTCCTCTTTTCTTTACAAGTACTCTGCTCCTTCTTTCTCCTTTTTACAAGTACTCTGCTCCTTCTTTATCCTTTTTTTTACATATACTCTGCTCCTTATTTCTCCTATTCTATAAGTACTCTGCTCTTTCTTTACAAGTACTCTGCTCCTTCTTTCTCCTATTCTACAAGTACTCTGCTCCTTCTTTCTCCTATTTTCCAAGTACTCCACTTCCTGTTATCGTGTATCCCCCTACCTACTCCAACTCCTCCCCTTCCTCTACCCACATGTTACACTCGTTCACGAGCGCACGCATTCGTACGTGCATACACCCGTGCAATATGGGCGCACATGCGCGTTCAGGCACACACTCTCGCGCTTTCATGCATTCGCATCTGCGTTCATCTCTCTGGATGGAGGGAGGATACTGCTACCGCCCACCTGGAATTCCAAAATGCCCACTGGTGGGCGGTAGGGACCAGGTTATCAACCCATGCTTTGTACAATTATCTTGAAGTATATGTTTGGATAAACAGGGCAAGTGCTGATGTAAACGAAAATAATAGCATGTTGAACTGTTTTGTTGTTTGTGAAACTAATTTAGAAATAAACAAACTATGACATAATATGTGCAATTATTACCTGATGCCTGGATTAACACTGTACAGTATGCAGATTTCTATATCTGGCAGAACTGGGACATACACGTGGTCAGTCTGCAAAGAATTAGTTGGAGTCAAAATTCCAAATGGTTCCTGCTGCCATTTAAATTATTGCACCAGAAATAACTGCCACCCTAGACTGTGACTTTCACTAATCTTGGGCATTTACAATAAAGCCCACCTTAAGTAATCCTATGTCACTACCATCTCAGGAATCTAGAGACAACCACTTAACCTTAGATCACATGGTAATTTTAATATATGAAAACCACTCAATGGCAATATATTTTTCTTAATGCATGATTTATCCATCATCATGTTCCTCTATACATACCTATGTCAAAACCTGAACCTTGCTTTTGTGTACTTAAAGTGTTACTCCCATCCCCATGACCACTTCAGTTATTTGAAGTGTTCATGGTGGTAGGAGTATGTAAGTGTAGTGTTTAGGATTTGCAACACTGCACATACTGAGATATTTGTAATTGTGTATTGGGGACTAGTTACATCCCAAACACACATGACATTGGCAAACTAGAACTCTGTTCTGGGCTGATAGGTCATACTGCATGCTGCTGGTTACTTTTTCTATTAAAGGCTATTAGTTACATTTTCTCACTTGACCTGTGAACCAAATACTGCAAAATATATACATTATATTTGTATTAAATATATTTTACAGTACACTTGTTGGCCAATTGCTGTGCGTTTTTGTCTTACAAAATGATTGCATGGATTAACTTTGCCTGAAACGCTCCATGAATAGACAGTACCAATATTGTCCAATATAACATTAGTGCGTGTTTCTTCCTGGCTTTTTAACAACTGCTAGAATAATTGCAATTTTAAAATGCATCCTGCTTCCTCTTTTCATTATACCTTTATCTTACCCTACTATGTTGAATTTACTTTTTTTGTGAAGTACTGGGTCATATTTGATTTATCCTGTATTTGTGCTTCGTATAAATTTTTATGTGAAACTTTTAAACACATAGAGTATGAATTTAGAATGGAATGGTAGATATAATTTTACTTGATGAGGAATATAGTCCCTTACCTAATTACATTTATTGTTCTCTATAAACCATGCCCTCTCAACACAGAACTGGAGGTCCTACCCACGCAAATGCTTAAAGTCGCGTTTTCCCAGAACTGTAAACCATTTGCGTTGTTACTAAGGAAATCTTATGGATGATATTTATACTTACATCTGTGAAGTGTTTGAGTCCTCGTCAAAAATAAATATCAAGACCTCTTAAAAATTAAGATTCATTAAAATCTAAAAATAAACAATGCCTTCTAGTCTGTGCACACACACACACACAAAGTGGATGAAATAAAATAGCTTCTATTAAAGTACATTCTCAAATATACATGATGACCGTCTTCGCATTCCTTAACACAAATTTAAAAACCTGGCATATGCACAGCAGTCCTTTTAAGATTATGTGTGGAATATAAAAATAACCACAAAACCACTGTCATTTTTGTAGTATTCTTGACTTGATTATCTAGGCTTCCTTAGCATTATCAAGCTAATTTATACACAAAAAGCCATCATATATGAAATCTGTGTGATATTTGTTACAAGGTGTATTGGTCATATTGGAGTTAATGCTATGATATTGTGTACCTTGAACCTTTGCTCTCATGTGTATAAGAGGATGCTTTTAGTATATATTTTCTTTTTTTCCCTTGTATTTATATGTTACACATTGAATATAAAGTACTATTTTTATTGCTGTGGTATATGATTTGAATACAGATAGAGTGCTCCCACCTTTTCAGCTTTTTCAACATTGGCTATTTTAAAACTGAGATCTGACCTTTGTTACATTAGATGAATATTATTAAAGCACTCTAAATATATATTTCATTTCTTCTTTTTCTGTTAAATATAATTAACTTACGTGCATATTCAAGATTAGTTTATACATAGATCTTCTCCATAATACATGAACAGGTTCTGAGGTGCATTTGCAGGCATGTGTTACACACATTTATTATGAGATGATATTTTTTTTTTTTAAGGAGGTTGCTCTGGCATAGAAGCCTTTCGTTCAGTGTCACATTTGTTTTCTATTAATATTTCTGTTTTTTAATTTTCATTCCTAGAAGAGAACTCAAAGAGGTAGTCAACATTTTGAGAAGGTCAAATGTCTAATGCAACATAAATAAATATATAAATAAAAGTAGCTTTTATTACTGAAATTCTTTTACTTAGCATTTTAGATCACAAACTCCGATATGAAGCTTGAATATCTAATCTAGGAAATCTGATCTAATAATTTATCTTCACATACCCCAAGGACATATAGGCTTTTTACCTCAATTATCGTAAATTGTGAGCTTTGAAATTGTCATCTATACAGATGCAGGTTTCTTGACTGACTGCTAGATACATTTACTTTCATATGTCATACTAATGTGTTTTTAAGTGCTGTTTTTATTTGCAGTGAGCCAAAATATGTTCCTAAATGAATAATCCTTTTTCTCAACGCAAGCCCCGATCAATCTGCTAAATATTCTGCAAACACAGGACAGAATGCAGTAAAGAAACTAAGCTGTAGAATGAGTTTTAATAATCTTTGGCTTTCAAATCAATTACTTTGATTTTGGATATTTACCTAGCGTAATGAACTCTCAAAATAATACTTCTTTGTTTAGAGGTTTTATAGACTTACTATTCTAGTATTCACTTTTCTTTTTTTTAGTGGTTTGAGTTCAGCAAGATATTTGTGATGCAGTAAATGTGTCTTGATTTATCAGCTTATCTCGTATGTTCAGATGACCAAACCTGAGAGCATGCTAGGTTTCCAGGTCATAGACTTTATTGCCAAGCTGCTGGATCGAACGTTTATTCTCTTGGCAAGGGAGTGGTATTTATCCAGTTTTCAATCACTTATATGTATTTTAGGTTGGAGTTGATATTAACAAGATTTTATCATTACAATACTCACTACAAGCATGGGAACATGGACTGTTGTTTAGAAAATACTATCAAGATTTTGAACAAAAATGTGCAATTCTCTGGTCAATTTCATGTTTTCCAATTTAGTGAAAATGTGTATAATTTAAATGATAAATCCAAATTCACAGGAATGTGGTTTGTACAAAATATGTATCAAAGCGAAATAAAAACACACTCAAATTGCAATGATTCACAAATTCCAATGAAAAAAAAGCATAAAATGTAAGTAGAGAAAGACTATGCACTAAAAAGTGATAAAATTATACATTTTAACTGGTGCAAACCTTACTTGAAAAAACAAATAGAGGAAACTGACCCTAAAACTCAAGTATCCATTTGCTTGATCATGAGAAATAATACCAGTGCATGTATTTGACAATTTTCTTAACTCTGGAACTAGATATGTAGCTAAATAGCTACCAAACAGGTAAAGACTTAAAAAAGAACAGTAAGAGATTTAGGCACAGACAGGTAGATGAGGCAAATTCAAAGAATCAGCAAGCTATCTTTATTGAAGAACAAGATGTTATAGCATAGGAATTTGCAATATCTGATATGTTTTGACATACATGTCAACTATTGCAGAATCTTATGCTGTAAATTCTTCAATACAGACAGCTTGCTGAAGCTTTGGATTTACCTTAACTGCATTTGTCATATGCCAGTAGCTCTTCCTTCCTTTTTTGTTATAAAAAAAACATACATAAACATAGACTCAAATTTAAAAAAACAAACAAAAAACAAACAAACAAACAAATAAACTATACTGAAAATATAAGAAAACCCTTAGGTATAGCTCACAGGAAATTGATCATCCAATGTTCAATATGTACTGAACCATCTGGGTCCTCCAAGTCTGAGATTAAAAAAAAAATATGCAGAGACCAAGGGATGTCAGTTCAAGTAGTAGCATAGCAGTTTCTGGCTTTTCTGCATTTTTGAAGATAGTAGCTTTTATTCCATTATACATGTTAATCATTTTCCTGACACACATATCTGTGATACGACCACAAACTGTGTACTGAATGTTTCATACTTATAGTAATAATTAAATGGACCATGCATTAGAGATCATTAGAGGGTGCACACATATTTGCAGAAGACATTATGCTATTGTTTTCTCTTTAGAATTTTTTTTTAAGTTGAACAATATTAGCTTAGTACTTATTTGTATTTCTACAAATAATATATTTTTAATGTATTATTATTTTTTTAACATTTATATTCACTAAGGACCATTTTGTCTACTATCCGTTTCACTTGTCACTTGCAGAGCAAAAATAATTTAGTCAAAATACCTGTATGATTTGCCCACAGGATGATCTCAAACTAGTAATCAAATCAAAATAAGTTGGAATGCTGTTTAATTGCCAAGTTTAGTTAACCTACATTAATAACTGGCTCCAAAAATAGGTCAGTTGATACAAACAACTGCTCAAATAAGGAGATTAGCCTTTCAAAAACGTGAGGATAAAGGGGTCTTTCATCATGACCATATCTGATTTTAGTGTCATGGTGGTAGTAGTCGGTAAATGAAGAGTTCTTGCTTGAAACGATGCATGTACTGAGATATTGGCTCAAAACTGATATTTTGAGTTTCTCCTCTCCTGTCCTTGTCTGCAGCCTTTCTGTCTCCCAGTAAGCTCAGTATTTTTTTTTTTTTCCTACCTCCCCACTCCCATTCCCTCTTCCACTCCCCTTGCTGGTTGGTTAAATGGTCTATAAGAAGTCTTTGATTGAACTTTGCATGGCTGCCGAGAGTTCAGGAGGGGGCTTGGAAAGCCGAGCTGGAAGCTTCATCTGGTATGAGATTTCAGGTAAACAAAAAACTTCATATTAAACATATTTTAGCTTTCGGGGAAAGTGGACAACCCCTTTTTATTAAAGAGGGAAAAAAATCATAAAAAATGGATGGTGTAACTCTTTAATACCCAGATTGTGAGAACAAGATTTTACTTATTTAACAACTGAAATGTTACTGGTACCCTCTATCCTTTTATTGATTGGGGGTTACTGTCTCTACTTGTAATATTTACTGATTGGCAGGTCCCTTGCAGCACCTCTGGGTTAAGCCGATCACTTTGCCTATGAGTCTAACCTCTGACGCATTGCTCTTGCAATTCAAATTTGCTGTCTGAGCTCCCTCTTAGTGATACTTATGTGCACCAAACCTCTGCTCCACTGCTTAACGCCAGACTCCGGCCTATTATATGACTTCTCTGGTCCTATCAAGCTACTTCCCTGCTTTTGCTTCATAATAAAGTTACTGCTTGCTAACTGACTGATAGCTGCCTACTTGAAATATAAAGACTGTTCTGAGAATCATCCTGTTTTCAGTGTTATTGAAATTAACCCTTAAAGTGACAGTATATAACATATAACCAAAAGGTATTCAATTCCTTTTAATTTTTACTACTACTCTTTCACTATTGCTATAGTACTTAAAATGATACTCTGCAATTATGCTCCTATTGTTTTGCATTGGAAGAATATAACACTACCCCATTTCCTCTTTTCATATAGAAAGCTTTTATCATTATTCAATGACCCGTGAAATGCTATTTTGACATAGAAAAATGGTCCAACAGATTCATGTACTAGAACATGCAGATGGAAGCACAAAAGGCCCTGTCAGTAGTTTGGCCTGTATATTTATTTTTTTATGTAAAATCTATGCAGTTGAGGTATTGCTGTGTTTGGGTAATACCGGTAAATAAAAACTGGATATTTGAAATGTAGAATCACATTTTGAATGTTATGAATATCATATCAAAAAGGCATTGTTTTGTGTGTATGTAGATGACCAACAACTATATACAGGGTGGGTCAAAATTCTTAGTAGGATTTGTCAATAACTTTATTAATGAACAAATTTCAATGATATCATATAAAATACAGAACATATGGAGACTTGTTTGGCTAGGTGCAGAAGATGACATCTTTGAAATGACCTCTATTCCACCTAGCAAAATTGATTATATTGTTCATAATATTAATGTTAGAATTTCTGCATGGATATAATCCTTGAGCTGCTCAAGTGAATGCAGTTTGTTCATGTACACTCGCTCCTTCAGATATCCCCACAGGAAGTAATTAGAAGCTGAAAGGTTGGGCGAACGTGGCTGCCAATTAATCTGGAAATTTTTTGAGAATATCAGCTGGCAGAACAGTTATCTCAGGAGGTCCTGGCTGCATGGGCAGTAGCCCCATCCTGGTGAAACCACATTTTAGGTTCATCATTTTGTTAAATTACCCATGATGATTCTCCCAAGACTCTGTTATAATTTATACCTGACCTGCAACAACAAAAACTAACTAAACAAATAATTTATTAGTTATGTACCTGTCAAATCTTACTCTCAATTTTGTGTGTGTGTAGGTTTATGTGTGTATATATATATATATATATATATATATATATATATATATATATATATGAATTTTGGCAAATATTGATTATAAACTTACTGAATGAAACGTCTAAACATGCCTTACTTTAAATACCTCATGGTGTCTTCTGTTTAATAGGCTAAGCTTTTATCTGAAGATTTTAGGTCTGCTATTAATGGAACACTCCAAGTAGCATAACCATTACAGCATGCTGAACTGCTGATTTTTTTCCCCTCTCTTCAGTATAAAATTAGTAATGGTAAGAGTAATAATAGTGGTAAAAAGTAGCAGTGCATGGTAATGGTAAGAACTTCTACCTGGGGACCACTATGTGCCACTCCCCACCTCCACTGCTTCTGAACAAAAGTTGGAAGATATCGGTCTGAACCAACCCCAGCAAATCAGGGCTTAGCTCATTGGTTGAGGGTGCTCTCAGCCAATGAGCTAGCTATGCAGTGCAGGGTGTGGCTCTTGAGAGCAGACAGATGCTCTGGCTTAGTACTTCCGGCTTTCTGTCTGAAGTATCAGAGGAGGGAGCACTGCCTAGTGGACCCCAGGTAGGAAATCAAACCATTCTAAAACAGTTTGTCTACTTACATTAGCGGGGGTACCAGTGCACTACTGACAACATAACCACTAGAGAGTGCTTTGAATATATTTTGGTACAATAACTTCTATAACTGTTCTCTCTAATATACATTACCAGTATACCAAAAAAACATTTTATGTTGAAACTGCAAGTTGCTTGTTGATATTTAAATGTTAAATATAGATGATAATTCAGGACAAATAGTTGGGTGTTTTTCTTCAGCTGCAATAGTTATGTCAAAATTATTATTGATAACATTGAAACAACACATGTTTTTACCAATATGTTATTCACTTAAAAAGTTTCTAAAATTTATTTTATTCAACATTTCCCCCCACACAATGTTTTGGTTATGTAAAGCCAATAACTAATGTGTAGGTACATTAAATGAGAAAGCAGGAAATTAAAGTTGAACAAATACATACCAGGTTTCAAAAGAGTTAACTAGATACATTTGTTAGTCATTGATATGATACATCTATATGTGAGAATACATTGAGGGGTTTCCAGACAAAACTGAACTTACTGAAAAGTACAATTACAATGATGTATTAAGAATAAGATTGGAGCTGGCAGTTCAGTCATTAATAAAATAATAGAATAGGGCCATAGCTAGAAAGGTTCAAACAAGTTCAAAGTCATGTTCCTAAAGACAGTCACACTTGACCCACTTGGAATAAGTGGGAAGTAAATGCTGTATTTTGTTAAACAGCCATTTGTCACATCAGGACAGATAAATCTTTCAAAGTCCGAGATATTTAGCAAGATGTAAACAGCCACAAATGCTATAATGAATTGTGAAAAGCCGACCAACATCTTTGTAAAACTAGTTATGCACTTTGGGGTAAAGAATGCACAAGCAAATTATACCCTAAATAATAGTGAATTAGGGATAACAACACATTAGAAGAATTTAGTTGTTATAGACAACAAACTAGGCAACAATGTGCAATGTCAATCACCAGTGGCTAAGGCCAGTAAGGTATTGTCATGTACAAAAAGGGGCATTCATTCTTGGGATGAGAATATCATTTTTTCCTCTTTATAAATCACTGATAAGAGCACTCCTTGATTATGCTGTGCAATTTTGGGCACCTTTTCTAAAGAAGGATATAATGACACTAGAAATAGTGCAGAGGTGGCTTTGAAATTAAGAAAAGTAAAGGTACATTTTACGTTTGAAGAAAGGTTAACAAATTTAAACCTCTTTAGTTTGAAACAAAATGGTGCCTCAGTGAGGATATGGTAGCATTATATAAATATATTTGGGGCAAATACAAACCATTATCTGGAAACCCATTGATAAACATGGCTATACATAGGACACGTGGTCATGTGTTTAGATTGGAATAAAGGAGATTTAGTCTAAGGCAAAATAAAGTTTTGTTTTTTTACAATAAGAACAATAAGGATGTTAAATTCTCTGCCTGAAGAGGTGGTTTACTCAGAGTCTGTACAGCTGTTTAAACAGAAACTGGATGCATACTTGCAAAAACATTTAGGGATATAATTTTTAATTTCTGGGGTAATAGCTTCTTGATCCAAGAATAAATCTAACTGCCATTCTGGAATCAAGAACGAATTTGTTCCTAGTTTGTTGCAAAATTGGATCTTGAACTTGTGGAACTTGACACGTCTCTTTGCATCCTATGTAATGATGTTTATATTATGAAAGTGTAGTCCAAAATAAATCCATATTTGCAGAAAAACCTGAACATAAACTTGGTTAATTGCAGCAATTAAACAGACACGGTGGCACTGTAACTGCTCATTTCAGTTAAGGGGTTATAGCATATGGAGTCCTCTGGTGCCATCCTTCCATTCAGAGTTAAGCGTTTTTTAATGTTTCAAGGCTAAATGAGGGGCCTAAGCACTCCTTCTCCATGCTCTTCGTCTCTGCCCATTGCTGGTAAAAATTGGTTTGGCTAGAAGGAAGCGTGAAAGCTCTACCTTTGCCATACCTCCATTAGGGGCCAAGGTAGGAGTGGCCAGGGACTGCTTGAAATGGTTTAACACTGAATGGAGGGATAGTGACGGGGTCTTCAAGCACTATGAAGAATTCAATGAGATTAAATAGTTATAGCACCTACAGGATCCCTTTAAGTTCAACTGTAGCTTGCAAAACATACTTTCTGTGAAAATCTATGCCCAGTTACATAATGCTCACAAATCTTCTGAGACGGCAATTGATAAATGTTATTAGGGCTCCGCTAATGTAAGAGAAAAAGAGATTAAAAAAAAACAAAAAACTTGAGCACTTGCCCTAACACACCGTGTTACCCTAAAAGCTGTAAATAAAATTTTTTACAAAAAAAATAAAATAGCCAGTGAAAAAAAGGCATTTACAGCAAAATACAATAAAGTGTTTGTTAATCTTGGTGCAGGAATACTGTCAACTACATAAGCTTAAAAAAACTTTAGAAACTGTAGTTACCATGAGTCTAAGGGATTTTGGAGCTAACTCAACTTATAGTAAATACACTCTTGATCAAATAGTGAACTATATCGGATAATCATACATATTTAGGGTCATATATAGACACAAAAAGGAATGAGATACGGCTGTGCATAATCTAGAACAGGAACAGAAAAACAAACATAGTGTGATACAGCAAGGTGAAAGACAATGCGCTAATACAATGTTGCACTCACGAGATCAAAGTGAATTAATCGCCAGAATAAGAGCCTGCCCAAATTGGTTTGGGTGGCTATACGTCTCCACTCTCCACTGGAACTCCAAGCGGACCAAAGATGGAATGAGACTTCAATAGAGGTAGGTATGATAAATATGCAGATTTATTGATATAAAAAAGGCTATAAAATTGTAGCCGTATTTTAGATAAAGTAAAAGCAAAAACAAGGTCCTACGCGTTTCGTTCCTATGCAAAGGAACTTCCTCAGGGACCAAAATACAATTCAATAAAATCAGTCAGTACAAAAAATGCATACAACCTTAGCCCCCCCAATAAGTCTCTTTAAATAGGCCTAAGCCTTCAGTTCATTGGTGGATCCAGTGGGAGTTACCCTTGATTGATGACCCGGTTCAGATGTGAAGTGTCCATCAGATTAGTTCTGGTGTGGAGAGGGTGTTCCGACGGGTAATTCTGGCGCCAGCCGATGAAACCGGAAACCGGAAGTAACACTCCGTTTGTACTTCCGCGTTCCATTGCCCTATGCGTTCCAACTCATAAACGAAAAGCAGTTAGACAGGTCGCCATCTAGAGGTCGCCCAGGATATGGCAATTTTAATATTACTGCACAGTATAACATGTTTATAACAGGCGAACTTCTTTTGACAAAGGGTAATTGCAATCAGAATGGTTAAATATAAATGATACAGTACTTCCAAATCAGTTTAATATCAATCTCATGCCTTCCTATTATAATTCAATATTAAGGAATCTCAGTTTGTCCTTTGTCAATACAGTAAATTTTGAAAAATAATCTGATTCCGTTTGTATTGTCGGTATTATGAAACTCTCTAATATAATATTAATATAAGACTAAACTAGTCCACCATGTGAGTCATCTTATGATTTAACTGTCAATAACATATAAGAAAAATTAATAATAATAATATATAGTGACGTCATATTAATAGACGACTGGCAATTTGATAAGTGCTGTTCATGATTCATCTTTCACTAATCAAAAAAGAAAAAATATTAAGAAAATATATTTACAAAGTATATACATCTGTGGAAACACCTTAATCTGAATGACATCATCAAATACGTTTAGGTGTCAACCCATATTATGTGAATTTATTTAATACTGTATATCTATATATTTAATGTATTGGAGGATTTTAAATCATAGTCTCCATAATACAAAGTGCTCCCAGTGGTATATCCTACAAATTAGGTAATAACCTTCTATTAAATACCTTCAGTGAACCTGTTCCTTAAATTGTAATAGTGTGAGTTTATCTCACGAAATACAAATCTCTTAGCCCTTATATAAGGAGGGCAAGAAAATTGCAGACAAAAAGAAAAAGAAAAAAAGGGGAAAAAAGAGGAAAAAAGAGGAAAAAAGAGAAAATCCTTCCCATCAAGGCACCGCTGTGGGATGACCCAAGAGTTAAGACCAAGTTTAATCTAGGAAACATATGAGATCTATATCATGGTTTAATCCTTTGGGGCGAAGAGTCTGTAGTTTATGAATCCAAAAGGTTTCACGTTGTGATAGTTTTTTTAAGTCTATCTCCTCCCCTCCAGTAAGGTGATACTCTCTCAATTCCCACACACTTAAAATTGGAAAAAGAAAAATGGGGACATGAATTACAGTGGGTAGGGACAGAGTGAGTCTCAAGCTTCTTTTTAATATTATTGAGATGTTCCATGAATCTTATCTTGAGAACCCTCTTTGTACGACCTACATACTGCTTGCCACACGGACACTGCAGTAAATAAACGACAAAGTCCGTGTGGCAACCAATATCACTTTACTGGAGGGGAGGAGATAGACTTAAAAAACTATCACAACGTGAAACCTTTTGGATTCATAAACTACAGACTCTTCGCCCCAAAGGATTAAACCATGATATAGATCTCATATGTTTCCTAGATTAAACTTGGTCTTAACTCTTGGGTCATCCCACAGCGGTGCCTTGATGGGAAGGATTTTCTCTTTTTTCCTCTTTTTTCCTCTTTTTTCCCCTTTTTTTCTTTTTCTTTTTGTCTGCAATTTTCTTGCCCTCCTTATATAAGGGCTAAGAGATTTGTATTTCGTGAGATAAACTCACACTATTACAATTTAAGGAACAGGTTCACTGAAGGTATTTAATAGAAGGTTATTACCTAATTTGTAGGATATACCACTGGGAGCACTTTGTATTATGGAGACTATGATTTAAAATCCTCCAATACATTAAATATATAGATATACAGTATTAAATAAATTCACATAATATGGGTTGACACCTAAACGTATTTGATGATGTCATTCAGATTAAGGTGTTTCCACAGATGTATATACTTTGTAAATATATTTTCTTAATATTTTTTCTTTTTTGATTAGTGAAAGATGAATCATGAACAGCACTTATCAAATTGCCAGTCGTCTATTAATATGACGTCACTATATATTATTATTATTAATTTTTCTTATATGTTATTGACAGTTAAATCATAAGATGACTCACATGGTGGACTAGTTTAGTCTTATATTAATATTATATTAGAGAGTTTCATAATACCGACAATACAAACGGAATCAGATTATTTTTCAAAATTTACTGTATTGACAAAGGACAAACTGAGATTCCTTAATATTGAATTATAATAGGAAGGCATGAGATTGATATTAAACTGATTTGGAAGTACTGTATCATTTATATTTAACCATTCTGATTGCAATTACCCTTTGTCAAAAGAAGTTCGCCTGTTATAAACATGTTATACTGTGCAGTAATATTAAAATTGCCATATCCTGGGCGACCTCTAGATGGCGACCTGTCTAACTGCTTTTCGTTTATGAGTTGGAACGCATAGGGCAATGGAACGCGGAAGTACAAACGGAGTGTTACTTCCGGTTTCCGGTTTCATCGGCTGGCGCCAGAATTACCCGTCGGAACACCCTCTCCACACCAGAACTAATCTGATGGACACTTCACATCTGAACCGGGTCATCAATCAAGGGTAACTCCCACTGGATCCACCAATGAACTGAAGGCTTAGGCCTATTTAAAGAGACTTATTGGGGGGGATAAGGTTGTATGCATTTTTTGTACTGACTGATTTTATTGAATTGTATTTTGGTCCCTGAGGAAGTTCCTTTGCATAGGAACGAAACGCGTAGGACCTTGTTTTTGCTTTTACTTTATCTAAAATACGGCTACAATTTTATAGCCTTTTTTATATCAATAAATCTGCATATTTATCATACCTACCTCTATTGAAGTCTCATTCCATCTTTGGTCCGCTTGGAGTTCCAGTGGAGAGTGGAGACGTATAGCCACCCAAACCAATTTGGGCAGGCTCTTATTCTGGCGATTAATTCACTTTGATCTCGTGAGTGCAACATTGTATTAGCGCATTGTCTTTCACCTTGCTGTATCACACTATGTTTGTTTTTCTGTTCCTGTTCTAGATTATGCACAGCCGTATCTCATTCCTTTTTGTGTCTATATATGTTGTAAAAGGTCGGGAACTGGGCCACGACCTTGAGAGGCTGTTATAACTACATGAGATAAGTATAAGTGTATTCAGATACTATTGGTACTTATTTGGAGGTATCATATACATATATACTGTTTGTATGTTTCTATATTTAGGGTCATGTCAACAAAGTAGGAATACATGTAGAATGGTACTGTGAAAGGTCAGAAAAGTTTCTGCATCCTTTAATGTGATCTCTACTTTACCTTCTCTAAATACCTTTTCCATGCTTTCAAATATGAGTAAAATAACAAATGTAATTTAAAGGGAAATATTTTATGTAAAAGGTTTAAGCAATTACCTTGTTACAGCAACACAGCATATTTTGATTTCCAATAAAATCTGAGTTCAATGGAGCGCATAGAATTTACAGATGGTGTCTTCAAAACTGATGACCTCTTCATTCTTTCTAGATCTTAATCGCGAACATCAATGAGGAATTATATTTATCATGAAAATCAATACTACATGGTCATATAACTAAATAGCTTTTTATAACAATATTACTGTTTCTAATGTTATTAATGATTCTAAATTAAAATGTTTTTTAACAGTTTCAAATTCTGCCCAGTGTTCCTATCTGGTGCATTGCATGCAAGATAAATTGCAACCTATGGTTCTCAACCTGCTCCTTATAACTGTACATTGGTCCAGTATTTAAAGGGTCAGCTGAGCACCACAACCAGTTTAGCTTAAGTAGTTTTAGTGCATAGATCATGCCCATGCAGTCTCACCGTCCAATTTTCTGACATTTAGGAGTGAAACCTCTTTTCTTTATGCAGTTTACATACAGCTCACTGGCTGTAATTCACACAGTCTACCTATCTTAGCAGAGTATGTTCAAGTTATAAGTTCTTATCTCCTGCTCTGCTAATTGCTTGCTAGTGCAATGCAGCCTCTTGTATGAGATTAAAGTTAGATAAAGAAATCAAAGACTTCACAGAACAAAATGAAAATTCTTTCAAACCTGAGAACCATGTTACTACATCAGACAACCATATTTTGGATCTGTTCCAGAATGATGTGAGTGTTGTGTTTGGTTTATATATTTTGATCTACAATTTATTATAATTATTTGTATTTCTTTGCATGTACTTTTTATAGCATCCAAATCTCCCTGTGTCCACAATGCTTCCATGGTAAGCATTATGTTGTATACTGTCAGGCACAAGGAACAAGGATGTTTTTTTTAATACACTTTTTTTTTTTTGTCAATCTCTTTTTTTTATTGAGGCATAAGATATTGTAAGGGTACAGAATGAGAAAGGGGAGACGATAAAGTTTCATACAAGATGGGTATAATACAATGCAGTTGATTTCATCTCTGGGTATTTGTTAGCCTAATTTTATATTAAGACGAAGAGAGGACTGCCTATAACTATAATGCAGGATTATTAAAGCAGTGCTGAGGCAGTGGTTCTAACAGTATGAGAGGTATAGAAACTATTTACTGATTGTTATTTCAAGCTAGGGCAAAGCGATTATTGAATTGCTGATCATTTAAAAGCAAGCTAAACTGTGGTTCATGAGATTAAACAAGCTGAAATCTAGTATCTAGCGTCTGCAAAGCATATTCCACCAAGACCCCCCTGCCCCATATTGCTAATAGTAAAACCTGCAAGGGCAAGTAGGTAAGTTAGGTGATGCCAGGGCTCATGCTAAGAATGTTATCAAACATTTTTTAAGAGTACATTAAACAGGCCCAGGTGGTCTTCAGTCACATCCTCGAGGGCATGGGCATCAGATGGCTTCAGGCATCCCTTGAGATAGCTGGTGGTCGGCATCTGGAAGGTAAGCTGTCTTGTATGCAGGGGCTCTTCACCCTACCCCCCCATCTGGGCACTCCTGTGTGGTAGCTGTTTAGTCCGTCAGAGGGGGCTCCGCTGAGTGTACTGTATGTGGTACCTCATGGCTTCCAGCCCTTCTCGGAGTTCGTGGTGCTTGTAGCCTGGTAACGGTCAGAGGTGGCGGCACATTGGGTGCGAGGAGGTTGCTCCCTCCAGCCACAGGCCTGTGTGTAGGCTGACATCTCCAGTCCACAGACCTGGGAACCTTGATGGGCCTGGTCTCTCCCGCATTGGGAGTGGCTGGGGGCTCTGATGTTGGTGTGGCCAATGTCTCGGGGACGAGTCCCTGATGGCCCTCAGCATAGGAAGGCCAATAGTAGGAGATTCGGTTGTGTGGGTTTTAGTTAGGCCCAAAGGAGCACCCCGCGTCCTCTGGCTCTCAACCCTCCGTATGTCCATCGATGTTTGAGGTGTCAACATAGCTCTGCGCTTTTCCAGAACATCCCAAAATTGCTGGAAATGCTCGTTGATCCTCTGCAGGAGTCGCTCTATGGGGCACCGGTGGATTGTGTTAGGTTGCTGCTCGATGCGGTTTGGTTGTTTGCCATGGATTCATTTTCGGCCTTGCATCTTAGTGGCATTGACATCTGCCATCTTGTGGCATGCGTTTGTCGCAGATCAGGCATTAGGCGCTTGGAGTTAGGGCAGGTAGGCAGGTCGGTTTAGAGGGTACAGGGATAACCCCCACCGGCCCAGAGGGGGGAGGGGGAGAGTAGGAGATCTGCCATACAGGTCGATTGGTAGGCCACAAACTGCTGCTGCGGGTTCTGGTGGCCGGGGGACCCGAGAGAGGTCTCAAATGATTCCGTGGGTTGCCCCCTAGGTAGGCATCAGCTCGGTGTGTAGCTCCCACTTTGGTAACCAGTGATATCATCAGGGTTTCAGTAGCTACGGCAGGAGCCCATGTAAAACACGTCTGCTTGGCTCAAGAGTTAGGCTCCTCACCCATTTTTTTTTTTTTTTTTTTAACAATAGTAAATGCGTATTTTTTTTCGATATTGTTTGTTTGAATGGTCTTTCAAATGCATATAAAATATGCATTTTTCACCCTGCACTTACCTTTCAAGAATTAGGTATTAGAAGTACATTCTGCTTAACTTGAAAGAGTTAAAAAGCTGTTGTCCCCCCCCCCTATGTGCTGCTGCTGAGTTAATTAGGGGAATGGTACCCTAGTTTCCACATGTGTGGGTTTGTGTAGAACAATGTAAACTCACAGCAAAGACAAGCTTGCTCAGTTGGCGGAGCTTAAAAGTAGGTTCTTCTAAGTAGGAATTCTAAATCAGAAACATAGAAACATAGAATGTGACGGCAGATAAGAACCATTCGGCCCATCTAGTCTGCCCAATTTTCTAAATACTTTCATTAGTCTCTGGCCTTATCTTATAGTTAGGATAGCCTTATGCCTATCCCATGCATGCTTAAACTCCTTTACTGTGTTAACCTCTACCACTTCAGCTGGAAGGCTATTCCATGCATCAACTACCCTCTCAGTAAAGTAATACCTGATATTATTTTTAATCCTTTGTCCCTCTAATTTAAGACTATGTCCTCTTGTTGTGGTAGTTTTTCTTCTTTTAAATATAGTCTCTTCTTTCCTCCAAGCTATACATGTTAAGATCCTTTAACCTTTCCTGGTAAGTTTTATCCTGCAATCCATGAACCAGTTTAGTAGCCCTTCTCTGAAACCTCTCTAAGGTATCAATATCCTTCTGAAGATACAGTCTCCAGTACTGCGTACAATACTCCAAGTGAGGTCTCACCAGTGTTCTGTACAATGGCATGAGCACTTCCCTCTTTCTACTGCTAATACCTCTCCCTATACAACCAAGCATTCTGCTAGCATTTCCTGCAGCTCTATTACATTGTCTGCCTACCTTTAAGTCATCAGAAATAATCACCCCTAAATCCCTTTCCTCAGATGTTGAGATTAGGACTCTATCAAATATTCTGTACTCTGCCCTTGGGTTTTTACGTCCAAGATGCATTATCTTGCACTTATCCACATTAAATGTCAGTTGCCACAACTCTGACCATTTTTCTAGTTTACCTAAATCATTAGCCATTTGGCTTATCCCTCCTGGAACATCAACCCTGTTACATATCTTAGTATCATCAGCAAAAAGACATACCTTACCATCAAGACCTTCTGCAATATCACTAATAAAAATATTAAAGAGAATGGGTCCAAGTACAGATCCCTGAGGTACCCCACTGGTGACAAGCCCAAGCTTCGAATATACTCCATTGACTACAACCCTCTGTTGCCTGTCACTCAGCCACTGCCTCACCCATTCAACAATATTGGAATTCAAACTGAAAGATTGCAGTTTATTGATAAGCCTTCTATGTGCAACAGTGTCAAAAGCCTTACTGAAATCTAGGTAAGCAATGTATACTGCACCACCCTGATCTATAATTTTAGTTACCCAATCAAAAAAATCAATAAGATTAGTTTGGCATGATCTCCCTGAAGTAAACACATGTTGTTTCTGATCTTGAAATCCATGTGTTTTTAGATGTTCAACAATCCTATCCTTTAACATGGTTTCCATCACTTTCCCCACTACTGAAGTAAGGCTTACTGGCCTATAATTGCCCGACTCCTACCTATTACCTTTCTTGTGAATGGGCACAACATTCGCCAACTTCCAATCTTCTGGGACTACTCCTGTTATCAATGATTGGTTAAACCAACAATATAATTATTACTTTACTGTCCTGTACTATTGGTTTTAGTTGTCCTGTACTTATTTGGTTTTCGAACGACAGGCGGATGCGTATTAGGGACTTTACTTGCGGCTTGGTTAATGGTGTTGGGAGCAAGGATTTGGCTTCCTTTCTCATGGTAGCTTTGTTTGGAATGGAAATAAACTGTACAAAAAAGATGGTTTTCATCTTTCTTAAAAGGGAACTAATGTTCTCAGTGAGCAGTTCAGAGGTTTTGCTAGGATGTAGTTAAACTAGGAGGGGGAGGGTGGGCAAAAGGGTGATAAAACATCGATTCAATTGTCCCCCAAAACAAGGACAAAAGGTGCATGTAGCAAGTGTGTTAAACAAATAAGCTTAGAGCATGTCTACAAATGCAGTTTAGGGAATAAGATCCATGAACCAGGCAACAATGGCAACTGGTAATATAGATTTAGTCAGTGTTACCGAGACATGGTATAATGAGAAAAATGACTGGGACATAACAATACCAGGGTTCTCTTTATATAAAAAAAAGACATGGAAGGCAAGAAATTGGGAGGAGTGGCCCTGTATGTGAAGGATAGCCTAAAAGCTAGCATAATAAAAGTTAGTGAGGCGAACATAGTCTGTTTGGGTTACGTTAGAATTTTGTAATCACACAGTAACAGTGAGTGGTAGTGGTTAACACAGTGAAGGAGTTTAAGCATGCATGGGATAGGCATTAGGCTATCCTAGATATAAGAGAAGGCAAGGGACTAATGAAAGTATTTCAAGTCTAAAAGCTAGCTGAGCATCATGGGAAATGTAGTTAAGAAACAATTTATGGGGTCAAGGTTAGCCATCATTGGCAAAAGACTATCTTAGACTTAAGATAAGGCCAGGGACTAATACAAGTATTTAGAAAATTGTCCACACTAGATGGGCCCAATGGTTCTTATCTGCTGTCACATTCTATGTTTCTAGTAACCGTGGAAATGGGTGTTTGTCACAGGTGGTGGTCCGGAGACCAGGACCCCTGTATGCCTGATGATGGTAGGAGTTATAGTGTGGAAATTAACAATCAGGGTCTGGTGCAGGGTAACCACACGTTCCCTGGTGTTGAGCACCAGGGTTTGTGCAGCCACATATCAGGGCCCTGATGCAGCCTCTGTGGATCCCAGTAGCTTGATAATATGCAGATATGTATCCAGTAAGAGAAACAAGGCAAGACTAGAATAGGTACCAAACAAGATAACAAGACAAGACAAGAATAACCCAGAACCGGAGCAGGACAGAAAGCAGAACCCAGAACATGTACACAAGACATGAGGGAAACAAGAACAGTTCAGGAAAGGACTGTACATGAACTGGGAATACAAGACAAAATAAAACAAGACAAGATAAACAAGGCAAAACAAGAGGAGAAATAACCAAGTACTATACATGTAATAAACATTGGAGATTTAAATGGCCAAGATGTATGGAGTCCACCACTGCGCCAAAGTACTTCAATTACGGTGGGTCCTTACTACCTAGATATGCATTACTAAAAGTACAATAATAAAACACACACACAGTACTTAGCTGCAAGGAAAGGAGCAGAAGAATGAGACCACTGCTAGCAGGAACACACTGAAACAAAAAGGATAAATGGCAAAGGAATGGGTGTGGCAACAAAAAACATTTAAAGGAATCCAGGAGACTGGGAATTCCAGGAACAAAATAATGGAAAACCCAGCATAAAAAAACAGACATGGAACTAGAAAAAAAACTAAACAAGAATTGTAAAAAGAGTACTGGATATCAGAAGCCAAGACAGAAACAATCCGCAGAATGTAACAGGACATGACAGTGTTAGACTCTGTGCACATCTTACTACAATAATGCGTGACTGGATGCATCCTTTCAGAGTCCATAACTCTGTGGTTGGTGTGAATGGAAATCAGGAGAAGCAAGTTGCAACATTGAGACAGATTGACAATCTTGAAAGGGGTTTGCTGATGATTAATGGATGGCTAAAGTCATGGTGTATGAAAGATAATTTTGGTTGTTTAGAGCATTGGGCTGATTTTACATTTGGGTACAATATTTATTATCATGTTGGATTGCACCTAAACAGAAGAGAGTCTGCTGTGCTGTGGGACAGGATAGCTAGAAGGTTGGTGGAAATGTTAAACAAGTGGTGGGGGGAGAGGCACTGAAATCTACAAAATAGAGATGGGATAGAAAGCAGATGGGCTTAAGCTCAGCACAAGGGGGGTGCAGATGGGGGACAAGAGATTCATGATAAATTGGACATGTATACTTACTAATGGATGTATCCAAAATAACAAAATGGGGGAACCAGAGGGAATAGCATACACTAAGCAATATGACATAATGGGCATAATGGAAACATGGTAGGATGAGACATATGACTGAGCAGTTAACTTAAATGGTTACACATTATTTATGAAGAGAGCGAAAAAAACAGAAGAGTGGTAAGGTACATATGTATGTCAACCACGAGCTAAAGCCAAATATTAAACAAGTAGAATGTGATGAGAAAAATGTGGAAGCTTAATGGGCAGATATCTCCTTGGGTCAAAAGATGCAAACTCAATTACAGTTTGGGATATGTTCTAAACCATCTAATGTTAAAATTGATGAGGAACAACAACTGTTAGAGCAAATTGGGAGAGCTGTACTTCTGGGTAAAATGTTAAACATTGGTTATTTTAATCACCCAGGTGTAAATTGTGTTAAAGGGTCTAGTAGTTCAGCAAGGGGAATATGTTTTTTTAATCTTTATTTTGACACCTTTATGTCACAACTGGCACAAGTACCAACTAGAAAATATTTTTGTCTGGACCTGGTTATAACAAACATTCAAGTAGGAGAGCACTTTGGTAGTAGTGGTCCTAATATGGTGTATTTTAAAATTAACTCAAAAAAGAAAATGCACATGGGGTAAACTAAAATATGTAATTTTAAAAAGGTAAATTTCAATAAGATTAGGGCAGCTTTAATTGATTGGCACAAAATGGAATATCTTTAAACAAATATGTGAATGTGCTATTAGGTAATTACTATAAAAAAAAACACATTTAAACCAATGTGGTTTAGTGAGAATGTAAATAAAGAAATAAAAATAAGAAAAGGCATTTAAAACATTTAATTAAAATAGAAGGAAGCAAATAATGCATGCAAAAAGAGGATTACACAAGTAATTTAGAAAATGAGCAAGTGATAGCCAACAAGAGCAAAACTAACCACTCAACCATTTTTTGAGTACATAAACTCTAAAAAAAACAAAATAAAAGTGTAGGTACATTGAAAACAGAGATGGGTGTGTGGGTTAATGAAGACTGGAAAATACAGATACTTTAAATAACCACTTGTCCTCCATATATAGAGGAACATATAGCAAGAGATATGCAAATGGTTGCTGCAAAAATTGCTGAAAATTTTTGATTAATTGTGATTGGGTGACTTAAGATAAGGTGTTGCAGTAACTAAAGAAAGCTAATGTAAACAAAATTCTGGGGCCTGATGGTATACACCCATGACTACTTAAGGAATTAAGTGTGGAAATAAGTAAACACTTGGTTTTAATCTTTAAGGATTCCTTCAGGAATTGTACTGGAGGATTGTAGAAAGGCAGATGTGGTTGCTATACCAATAAAATGGTTCAAAATCTTTGACGTGTGACCTTAACTGCGGTGGCTCAAAAAGTCTTTGAAGGGTTGTTAATTGATAATTAGGATTTTATTGAGAACATTGTTAATGGCAATAATCAGAATGGTTTCATGAAACATAGGTCATGACAAACAAACCTAATTGTATTTTATGAAGTAGGTATAAGTATATATCGGGATGTTGCAGTGGATGTAATCTACTTGGATTTTGTCAAGGCATTTGACATGGTTTCACACAATAGGTTAGTGTTGAAACTAAAAGAAATTGGATTTGATTAAAACTTTTGTTCTTAGGTACAACAAAGAGGGTTGTCATAATAAGTACATTTCCAAGCAAAAGTTGTAATAGGGGTATCTTAGGGTTCTGTTCTTTGACTGCTTCTATTTAATGATCATAGATGTGGGATTAATGGGCTCAGTATTCAGACACTAGAAGAAAGCAAGTCACTTAACTTAAAGTCTTTATTGATTAAACAAAACTCATAAACTGGAAAGTCCAAGGCAGTGGCGTACACATTACCTATGGGGCCCCGGTGCGAAAATTGATCTGTGCCCCCCGCACACTTACTCTGCGCGGGCCGGGGCCGCAACACATGGCGGCGGGCACCTGGTCGCAGGGGTTGCAGGGCTGCGACCGCGGTATGTACACCAGTGCATGCAGATGCACACACACTTAAAGGACCACTACAGACACCCAGATCACTTCAGCTCAATGAAGTGGTCTGGGTGTCAGGTCCCTCTAGTTTTAACCCTGCAGCTGAAAGCATAGCAGTTTCAGAGAAACTGCTATGTTTCACTGAGGGTTCATCCAGCCTCTAGTGGCTGTCTCACTGACAGCCGCTAGAGGAGCTTCCGGAATTCTAAGACACTGAACGTCCATAGAAAAGCATTGAGTAATGCTTTCCTATGTGCGGTTTGAATGCGCGCACGGCTCTTGCTGTGCATGCGCATTCGGAGCTGAGAGGCGGAGGGATCCCCAGGGCCAAGGGAGTCCGGCACTGGAGAAAGGTAAGTGCTGAAGACACACACACACACACACTCTCACGAACAGACACATACACACACATTTACTAACAGACACACACATTTACTTACAGAGACACACTCAGCGACAGACAGACAGACATACATACTGTGACAGAGTCTATGGGAGGGTAATAGAAGGAAGGTATCTAGGACCCAGAATCCTCCATAGTCTATACTCATTCACCTGCCCAATTAGCAACTGCTGAGGCTTTAATTAGCAGGTCTCAGAGCAGAAAGAGTCCGATACAATCTGACCTGCAGAGAGAGAGCAGGTCTGTGCAGAGCAGCATCTAAACAATGTGCTAAAGGTTGGTGAAACCAATGCTTATTTTTGATTTGTGTAGTTTATTACCCTGGTGAGTAAGGGACATTTCTTTATGTTTAGTTAGTGCTCAAATTTGAGCTAGGATTTATTTTGTAGATTTTCCTTTCTGTTGTGCTGCAGTTTTTGAACAAACTGATTGCTGTATGGATTTTGTGCACACTATAAATAAACCACACCATTTTTACACACACACTCACTTACAAAACATACACTCTCACTGACAAACACACACTCACTAACAGACATCAAACAGACTCACTAACACAAACACACTCGGTAACAGACACACACAGTAACACACTCACTGACACTCACTAGCAGACACACACTCAACAGACAAACTCACTAACACTCACAGTAACACTAACACACACACTAACACTCACAGTAACACACGCACTAACACTCACAGTAACACTAACACACACTAACACTCACAGTAACACACACACTAACACTCACAGTAACACTAACACACACACTAACACTCACAGTAACACACACACTAACACTCACAGTAACACACACACTAACACTCACAGTAACACTAACACACACACTAACACTCACAGTAACACTAACACACACACTAACACTCACAGTAACACTAACACACACGCAACAGTCACAGTAACACTAACACACACACACTAACACATTTTTTTTTTTTTAATCCCCCCAGCCTCCTTACCTTTTGGAGTGCTGAGGGGATTCCCTGGGGTCCAGTGGTGCTGCTGGGCTCCTGGGGGGGAGCTCCGGTATCTTTGCGGTCATCTTCCGGCTCCGGTATCATTGCGGTGCGCCTAGGCGCCTTTGTCTCCTGTACCCGGACGGACTAACAGGAAGTGAACACTGAGTGTTCACTTCCTTTTAGTCCGGCCGGGTACAGGAAACAAAAGCTCCCTGTACCCGCGGACAGTTCAGAGCTCGGCCACGCTACAACATAGGTAGGGGAGGGTGGGGGGAATAAATGGAGAGGGAGGGGGGGAGAAATAAATGGAGAGGGAGGGGGGGAGAAATAAATGGAGAGGGAGGGGGGGGGGAGAAATAAATGGAGAGGGAGGGAGGGGGGGAGAAATAAATGGAGAGGGAGGGAGGGGGGGAGAAATAAATGGAGAGGGAGGGAGGGGGGGAGAAATAAATGGAGAGGGAGGGAGGGGGGGAGAAATAAATGGAGAGGGAGGGGGGAGTAATAAATGGAGAGGGAGGGAGGGGGGAGAAATAAATGGAGAGGAAGGGAGGGGAGGGCAGGAGAAGTAAATGGAGAGGGAGGGGGGGAAATAAATGGAGAGGGAGGGGGGGGAGGAGAAATAAATGGAGAGAGGGGGGAGGAGAAATAAATGGAGAGAGGGGGAGGAGAAATAAATGGAGAGGGAGGGGGAGAAATAAATGGACAGGGATGGGGGGAATAAATGGACAGGGAGAATAAATGGACAGGGAGGGGGGGATAAATGGACGGGGGGAATAAATGGACAGGGAGGGGGGGAATAAGTGGACAGGGGGGGGGGGATAAATGGACAGGGAGGGTGGGGGAATAAATTGAAAGGGGGGGAAATAAATTGACAAGGTGGGGGGAAGTAATTGACAGGGAGTGGAATTGACGGGGTTAGGAGGGGAAATGAGAGTGGGGAGAGGAGAAGAGAGTGACAAGGGAGGGGGGAGAAGAGAGTGACAAGGGATGGGGGAGAAGAGAGTGACAAGGGATGGGGGAGAAGAGAGTGACAAGGGATGGGGGAGAAGAGAGTGACAAGGGAGGGGGGAGAAGAGAGTGACAAGGGAGGGGGGAGAAGAGAGTGACAAGGGAGGGGGGAGAAGAGAGTGACAAGGGAGGGGGGAGAAGAGAGTGACAAGGGAGGGGGGAGAAGAGAGTGACAAGGGAGGGGGGAGAAGAGAGTGACAAGGGAGGGGGAGAAGAGAGTGACAAGGGAGGGGGGAGAAGAGAGTGACAAGGGAGGGGGGAGAAGAGAGTGACAAGGGAGGGGGGAGAAGAGAGTGACAAGGGAGGGGGGAGAAGAGAGTGACAAGGGAGGGGGGAGAAGAGAGTGACAAGGGAGGGGGGAGAAGAGAGTGACAAGGGAGGGGGGAGAAGAGAGTGACAAGGGAGGGGGGAGAAGAGAGTGACAAGGGAGGGGGGAGAAGAGAGTGACAAGGGAGGGGGGAGAAGAGAGTGACAAGGGAGGGGGGAGAAGAGAGTGACAAGGGAGGGGGGAGAAGAGAGTGACAAGGGAGGGGGGAGAAGAGAGTGACAAGGGAGGGGGGAGAAGAGAGTGACAAGGGAGGGGGAGAAGAGAGTGACAAGGGAGGAGGGAGAAGAGAGTGACAAGGGAGGGGGGAGAAGAGAGGGACAAGGGGGGGAGAGAAGAGTGACGAGGGGGGGGGAGAGAAGAGTGACGAGGGGGGGGAGAGGGGGAGAAGAGGGGGAGAAGAGAGTAACAAGGGAGGAGGGAGAGATTGACATCCATCACACGCACACAATGCACCCCTTGCACACAGAAAAACACACAATGCATTACACACACAGACACACACACACAAGCAATTCAACCCTTACATACAATGCATCCCTTACACACACAGAAACACACAATGCATTCCTTACACACACTCTCAATGCACCCCTTACACACAGTCAATGCACCCCTTACAGACGCACACACTGCATCCCGTACATACACAGAAACACACATTGCAGAACTTACACATACAGACACAGATTCACACAATGCATTCCTTACACACATATCAGGACATCCCCTACTCCTGTGAACAAACTATTTGGTGGAACATGAAGGTGGACCCTGGGGCCCAGGCCATGAGCTGTGTAAAGGGCCTTTAAAAAAATGGAGCTGCTTTCCGTTCTTCCAGAACACAAACAGCCTCCAGAGAGCCTGTTCTACACCAGATGAGTGGAGCCAGACTGCAGCTAGAGCCCATCACCATCCTCATATGATTGTAAGTAGGCAATCTAGTATATTATTCGTGGCACTAATCTCTAATTTACCTCACATTAAAGGGACACTTTAGTCCCCAGAACCACTGCAGCTTAATGTAAACACGGCGGCACTGCAGCACTTGCGTTAGTTAACATGGGGCATTGTGATGTCATATGGGGGGGGCGGCAAACTTTACTTTTGCCTAGGGCGGCAAAAATCCTTGCACCGGCCCTGCATGTCATGTGTCCTTAAGGGGTTAAACAAATAAGCAAATGATTACCAGGTGGTCCAGGACAAGATCAGGCAGATGAGCTAACCATGGCTGGTTCAGGTAGGCAAGGGTTAACCAAGGCAGGCTCAGGCAAGGCATGGGTTAACCAAGGCAGGTTTAGGCAGGCAAGGATTAATCAAGGTAGGCAAGGGTTAACCAAGGCAGATTCGGGCAGACAGAAGATTGACCAAACAGGTGCAGGTAATCAGGGGAAGGAGGCATGTAACCTCTGAGAGTTTACAAGTACAACTGAGTAAGAAACCTAGGGTGGTCTGTGTTTCAATAGGGGAGAGGGAATGATAGTCTACATATGAGGAGGAGTCTACATCTTGCTTCTGCCCCCTCCACTCTACCGAGACTGCTCTTATTAAAGTCACTAATGACCTAATCACAGCTAAATCCAAAGGGCACTACTCCATACTAATTCTTCTTGACCTCTCTGCTGCCTTTGACACTGTTGATCATGTTCTCCTTCTTCGAACTCTCCAATCACTCGGTCTCTGTGACCTTGTCCTCTCTTGGTTTTCCTCCTATCTCTCCCAACGCTCATTCAGTGTCTCCTTTTCTAATGATACCTCCTCCCTTTGTCCTGCCTCTGTTGGAGCCCCCTCAAAGCTCTGTACTTGGTCCCCTTCTATTTTCTACTGCCTTTCTTGGTAAACGTATTACCTCATTTGGATTCCAATACCACCTGTACGCTGATGACACCCATATATACCTCTCCTCCCCAGACCTCTCCCCTGATGTTTTTGTAATTGTCTTATTTATTGTTAAATCTCCCCCTCAGATAATATTGTAAAGTGCTATGGAATATGCTGGCACTATATAAATACCAGTAATAATAATAGCACAGTGGAAATAAACACAAGGGTGAGATTGTATTCCTTCTCATAGGACAGTACCAAAACATTTTAGGAATCTCACATCAAGTTTGACTTTTCCAACTTGTCTGTGTTTTATTGATTTACCTACCCAGTTAATAAGGGGTATTTTATTATAGTCTGATATTGGATATTTGGTCTCTTCTGTTTTTATATTTCGTATATCTTTTTGACTTTGGCACACAAGTGTAATGTAAACTTGTGACTGGTGAAATATAAATGTGTGGTGAATAAAACCTATATTCCTTTTATTTTTATTTTTTATTTTTTTTTAACTAAACATAAGTGTGTTGGCTCTTTTATTTGGGCAGACATGGTGGTAGTCTGTGGACCTGTGTGATGAGAGTTGAATCACTTGGGCCACTGAGCCAAAAGTGTCAGGAGCACACAACAGAATTGATTCCCCTTTGGAAGAAGGAGCAGTCCAAGGTGTGCAGTAGGTAGAGAAAAAGAACATCAGTATGATGGCTGCAAATTAAATGCATAGTTTACATCATCCCTTCAACGTACCTTCATTCCACTAACCATAGCACATGTAGTTCCATGTTCTCTACTGAACATATTCCTCCATTTTAAGCTCACCACATCTGTTCCTAATTTTTAAAATGCTGAGAATCAGCCTATATTAATTAGATTCATTATTCTAGTTCTGAATTACATTTTATACTCCAAAATTGTTCTTAACACATTAACTCAAATTTCTCAGAACAGTCACACCCCCACTCTCCAACTCACACCTATAAAGTTAAGGTGTCCATCTTTGTTGATTTGATACCTTACCTGGGGGAGAAATTAATTATATGTGTGGGAGTTTTTTCCACAAAAGATGTGTTAATGTGTTACATTTTTTCCACTTTTTACACAATTGCATTGTCCTATTTATTTCATTTTTCTACGAGGAGCAATGTTTTGATTGAAAGGTTAAACACTCCTCCAGTGGCTGTGTTCCTCTGCAATGGTTAATAGAGGATTCATTGCTTCTCAATGCTTTTTGGGACACAGTGTTTGCAGCACACGTGCATCTCATCCCCAATGGTCTTCTATGAGGAACATTGGGTTGTGCAAAATGTCAGAAAGTGAAGTATCCAGTATGACATCATGGGTGGAGGAGCTGGTAATAGCCCTAAATGAGTCTCAATGCTGGAAGAAAGGTATGTAGAATACCTTTTTTCACTAGTTTTTATATTTACTTGAGGAACCTGCATCTAACTAGTGAGAATTCCTAATACTTTAATGTTCCTTTAAGATGTTATGTGAATGGAAAAGCAACCTTTGCAGCTTTTAATAACTATGACTTTTCTTAAACATTGTGCAAGAGATCAAACAATTGTATAAAGGCTCCTTTTGTAGTTAAACAACTTGGGTGTCAGAGCAATTCTCGCGTTAGCGTTACAATAAATCAATTATCTTTTCTGTACACTCCACACTTTTTAAATCCTATCTTCTGGAAACCCATTTCCCTACCTTATCGATGTTCTCTCATCTTGAATATTTATTTGAGTCTGAATTTCCTGTTTTAACAAATAATTTTATATGTGGTTGCACTGTTTAAATATCCTTTTCTTATATTATCATTATCAACCTGCATCAAAATAATGTTTTGGATGTTGCTTTATTGACAATCCTTTGAAAGAAAATATTATTTTCTCATATTAAACTGGCAGATGATATTACCAGATTTCCCTGTATACATAAAAATCCATAATGCATACAATAGGCTTGCTGCAAAAAAAAAAAAAAAAATCGTAGATGCTTTGGGTAAAGCGCCAATGAATTAACCAAAAGCCCAGTTTTTAAATTTATTTCAGCTTTACAGAATCATTGTACTTGGCTGTCAGCTTTATGCCCTGCTAGGGCCAAAGAGCCACCTGCTAGGAAATTTTTCATCTTTCAAAAATAAATATTTTTTTTTCAGAGTTGCTTTTAAGGCCCAAGAAAGAGGTCTGACAGAAAACAATATCCTTCTGTTCTTTCTCCAAAATTGCAAATGCGAACGATTTGGATGCAAGATGCATTAAAAAGCCCTACTAGTCTCTCTTTTACTTAAAAACAATATATAATCAGCACTTTCTGCAGGAAATGAGCATGGAATTAAAGTTGCATAACATGTATAGCAAAGAGGCTACCTATTAAGTATTCATTTTAATAAGAAATCACTTTTATAGAGATTTTTTTTTGTGTATACCATTCTAAAAATTTGTCATGCTTTGCATGCTTTAAAAATATATATTAAATTAATTATCACACGTATTACATCTTTTAACACTTAGTTATATCATTTTTTTTCATAGATAGTTTCGAAGAATACTTTATAAAAGCAGTGCATGCATATCTGTTGTGAACGAGAGCAGAAAGAGTTAACTAGAGGAGCTTTCTGCTGCTCTCCTCTGTAAGTTAATTCTCTGCAGGCAATCTGCATAGTCGTGCATGCTAAAAATTGATTGATAAAATATTGTAAAGGTTGCATGTTTTTTTTTTTTTGGGGGGGGAGGGAGGTTTAACTATGCTTGGCATTTATGTAGGAAGTGGAGTTATCTAATTGCCTCCAGAAAATCTAGTAGGTGGTTGAAGGGGTAAGATTACCCCAGTCATGAAGGTGTAGCATTAGAAATCATGTTTTACAGTTTAAGAAAGGTGAAGAAAATTATTTTAAAGGAGTTTATCGTCTCTATGTAGCTTTTAAAATAATTACATTTCAACAAGTAGATGCCCAAATATGAATAGAAATAAAATTTTATATATATATATATATATATTTATTTCAAAATATTGAATCATTTGACTTTTGTGCGGTAATGTAAATAGGTATATATCCTATTCTACTAATGGCCTCTCTGGTGTATCATTTTGCTTCTAGAAAAATGAATGATTTAACATGCTTTCTAAAGGACATGCATTTGTTATTCCTTTTTGTTCCTACACCGATGATAAGTATACTTTAGGGAAAATAAGAGAGAAATAAACATATCTTGTATATGCAATTTTCCACGCAAATAACAAAGCTGGAGATTAATGATGATTCGGAGTGAGCCCCAACAGTTAGACGACTACACTGAATAAAAAAATAATATAATAAAATCAGTAGTACACTTTTCGTAATCTGACATGATCTTTTTGGGGGTGACTCATACTCCTCCAGTTTAAATGCAACTGCTTTGCATACTGTTGTCAAATCATATTTTTAATTTCTCATTTAGAAATGTATAGTTAACTGCAAATTGAAATCAGATGAAAGTCATGTCAAATTGTACAGTGATAGAGAGTAGTGGTCCCAGTACTAAACCTCCAAGATGTTTCAGGAATGTAGATATTCCACCATACTGTTCTCGTGAATAAATCTGGCATCCCTAATTTACATGAAGAGTGGTTTGGGTTGCAGATCTTTACATTTATTGGTACCCAAACTAAATATCTTTGGACAAGTCTTTGATGTTCCCATTACAACACAGTTTCCATTTTTCTCAATTTTGTATGAAACAGAAGAGGGAGAGAATTATGTCCTCATAATGACATTTAATAAAATGTTTTTGTTTTTATGAACAAAAAACAATACTTCTAAAATAAATGTGTTCTAAAATGAAAAGCACAGTAAAAGTTTAGTTCAATGCAAATTTTTGTAAGTACTATGTGTTCACTTTAATTGTGGCTTGATAACTAGAGTAGTTTTTTGTGCATGTATAGTCAGTTTTGTAGTTTTTGCTGTTGTAATCCTACCTACTATGATTTTATTGGTGTCTGCCGGCTTTTACAACTGTTTTAGATGTTCCTTTTGGTGTCTTACTTTTTTATAAGCAGTTCTTTGAGTAATTTGGAATATCCAGTTTACTGTATTTTTTATTTATTTAATTTTTCAAAAAGTCATCATTTTAGAAATGTATTGGTAATAAATATCAGTTGATGAGTAGTTAAATAACTTTTGTATACATTTTTAATCATATATGCTCTTCCTACTTCTTTTCATATGCAGACTGTGAGGATTTTATAATGCAAGTTTTATATTACTATATTTACAAGGCTTGGAATTAGTGATGTACCGAACGGTTCGCTGGCGAATAGTTCCTGGCGAACATAGCGTGTTCGCGTTCGCCACGGCGGGCGAACACATGCGTGGTTCGATCCGCCCCTATTCGTCATCATCACAGTCAGCAGACACATTCCAGCCAATCAGCAGCACACCCTCCCTAGCAGACCCTCCCACCTCCTAGACAGCATACAATTTAGATTAATTCTGAAGCTGCATTCTTTTTTTTTTGTATTATTTTTTTCATTTTTTTTTATTTATAGATCTTATATTGTGAGATAGAACACAAGATTACAGGATATGAATTGCTTACAAATTGTATCACAGCATTTTACTGATCCCACCTCTTATGCTTTTTTTAAACGTATATTTACTGTTTTCATGTGTGACCCTAATAGTTGCCAAGATTTTATGTGACTTACTAATAACAATTTATACAACTAAAACGTAATTTAGGAATAGAACAATGTATCTTATTTACACCAACTGATTTCTAAACACATGTGTAGTTTAAAGACACATTACTGGGAGTACCATGGAGAAAGGTTAACAAATTTAAACCTCTTTAGTTTAGAAACGAGAGGGGAAATGATAACATTATACAAATATATCCGGGGCCAATACAAACCATTGTGTGGAAATCTATTCACAAACCGGACTTTAAATAGGGCGTTTAGACTGGAAGAAAGAAGATTTTGTGTAAGGCAAAGAAAAGGGCCTTTTTTTTTTACTGTAAGAACAATCAGGATTAGAGATGTCCCGAATAGTTCCCAGCGAACATAGCTTGTTCGCCACGGATGGCAAACATATGCGATGTTCGGTCTGCCCCCTATTCGTCATCATTGAGTAAACTTTTACCCTGTACCTCACAGTCAGCAGACACATTCCAGCCAATCAGCAGCACACCCTCCCTAGCAGACCCTCCCACCTCCTGGACAGCATCCATTTTAGATTCATTTGGAAGCTGCATACATTTTTTTTATTTTTTATTTTATTTATTTTTTTTGTTTTTTTTTTTTAATTCTTTATTTTTGTAGTGCATGGATGTATAACAAATGAGCATGTGGTACCCCAACGACATTCCTCATGCTTTTCAAGTAACAATTGTAACAATAGGGTATATGTTAATACCCTAGTCTGCGCGGAGCCCTCCATGGGTGAAGATGGATTAATTTTTTTTTTGCGCTCAGGTTTTTTATTTTATTTTTAAGTTCGAAGGGTATGATGGCTTTTTATTTGGCCTTTTTTGGGGCTGAAAAATGAAGATTTTAGAAAAAAGAAGACGTTGAATAGTAAGTTGAATTTTACTTTACAGGGTAGTAATTTTATTCCCCCCTCACTATTTTTAGGGTGAGGGGGGTAGGTAGGGGCTTTTTTATTTGGGTGTGTGACTAGGGGCTTGGGGACCCCTAGTCACCTTTGATGGGGGAGGGGGGAATTTTCATTTAGGGCCCCCACCCGCCGCTCAGGGGTGGGGGCGGGGGGGGAGGACAGTAGGTCCCCCCCATTATTCTTTAATAGGGCCCCCACCCACAACTCAGGAGCCATGTTACTCTGTATATAGAGGGAGCCCTGTTTACACTGTATATAGAGGGAGCCATGTTACTCTGTATATAGAGGGGAGCCATGTTACTCTGTATATAGAGAGGAGCCATGTTTACACTGTATATAGAGGGAGCCATGTTACTCTGTATATAGAGAGGAGCCATGTTTACACTGTATATAGAGGGGAGCCATGTTACTCTGTATATAGAGGGAGCCATGTTATTCTGTATATAGAGGGAGCCATGTTTACACGGTATATAGAGGGAAGCCATGTTACTCTGTATATAGAGGGAGCCATGTTACATTGTATATAGAGGGGAGCCATGTTACTCTGTATATAGAGAGGAGCCATGTTTACACAGTATATAGAGGGAAGTCATGTTTACACTGTATATAGAGGGGGGCCATGTTACTCTGTATATAGAGGGAGCCATGTTACTCTGTATATAGAGGGAGCCATGTTACTCTGTATATAGAAGGAGCCATGTTATTCTGTATATAGAGGGAGCCATGTTTACACGGTATATAGAGGGAGCCATGTTTACACGGTATATAGAGGGAAGCCATGTTACTCTGTATATAGAGGGAGCCATGTTATTCTGTTTATAGAGGGAGCCATGTTTACACGGTAGGTAGAGGGAAGCCATGTTACTCTGTATATAGAGAGGAGCCATGTTTACACTGTATATGGAGGGAGCCATGTGTACACGGTATATAGAGGGAAGCCATGTTACTCTGTATATAGAGAGGAGCCATGTTTACACTGTATATGGAGGGAGCCATATTATTCTGTATATAGAGGGAGCCATGTTACACTGTATATAGAGGGAGCCATTTTACTCTGTATATAGAGGGAGCCATGTTTACTCTGTATATAGAGGGAGCCATGTTACTATCTGAGGTGGTTAACTATGATTGGCCCTGGCATGTTTATTAGTCTGGCCTTCATGGTTGTCTGGCATGAATAAAAGTAGCATGTTTCAACTATATTAGTAGTTAGACTAGTTTGCACTAAACATGTGCAAATGGGGAGTTTGCGGTTGTGCAAATGGACTGTTTGCGGTTGTTTGCGGTGCGTTAAACGGGGAGTTTGGTCTGTCACTGTGAATCGGGCGTAACCCTTACACTACCTGATCGATACAACATCATACATGATGTTTTAAAGCACGTTATTCCAAACAATTTAGGAATGTTAGGTGATTAATGCCCTTTATGGATTAAAACCAGACTCTGCATCAACTATGTAATTTTCCATGGGAGTTTTGCCATGGATCCCCCTCCGGCATGCCACAGTCCAGGTGTTAGTCCCCTTGAAACAACTTTTCCATCACTATTGTGGCCAGAAAGAGTCACTGTGGGTTTTAAAAATTGCCTGCCCATTGAAGTCTATGGCGGTTCGCCTGGTTCGCCCATTCGCGAACATTTGCGGAAGTTCGCGTTCGCCGTTCGCGAACCGAAAATTTTATGTTCGTGACATCACTACTTGGAATGATTGATTTTTTTTCCCCTGTTGTGAGTTATTAAATTTGACAATTCAAAGACCTAACTGGAATCCTAAATAAATAAGGTAACGTACAAGTGCATAGTTGCCTATATTCAGTTTTATTTGATGTATGCATTTGAAATAATTCTTATTGTTATAATTACATCCTGTATGCATGCATATTGTCTCTTATTACCCTTTTCTGTAAACTCTGGTTTTATGTGAATAGCCTGTTCTGTTTGGTACAATTTCTTCACAAACCAAGAAAGTGTAATTTTGAGACATTCACTACATAAGTCAATGTGTGAATCAGCAACTGTCAAAGTTGATATAACTATTTGCATCAACATTTTATAAAGCACTCTTTATATTATGATTATGGCTTATTTCAGGCCATTTAAAATTGCAGCTCTGTATCCAATTTTAAATTAAACTTAAGTAAATGTCAAGCCTTGGGGATAGCCCTCTTCAATAGATTAAAGAACAAATTAAAACCGGATTATAAGTTTAAATAGAAAGTCGATGACATCTAATACATAAAACAAAAATTAGCCTATCTATTAAATAGACATTGAGCGATCTGCTTCTATGCAGTATATTAAGAGTTAGACGGAAAGTGAAAAGGACATTGCTGATGAGTAGGATTTATCTTAAACATATAATGTTCTAAGACACTCCTGTGTATTTTGGATAATAGTTTAAATCGCATTGATTAACATGACTTAAAAATACACCCAGATCTTCAGAAGTTGTGTGTGTGCTTTAATACAAAACAAAACAAAAGATATGACATCTAGAAAAATATACTAGTCAAGTTGACAAAGCTGAGTGTGGCCGACTGGATACCTTCGCCAATTGCGCTTCCTAGTTTTTGTTGAGTACCATAAGCACTGCACTGGACACCATAAACACCATAGTCCCCTTAGCCACCACAGCTAGGCTAGGGTCTCGCCGTCCCTTCCCACCCTGGACAACCACCTGGATCCAGCTCCCAGTGGGAAGACCTTTCCTGCAAGAGAGTAAAGAAGGTATAGCAAGTAATATTGCAGTATAGCTGTTCCCCCCACACATGAGCTGAGCCGAGGCTTAATGTTGGGAGTAGTCTCTCTATTCCAGCCAAAGGGCTCACTTATATACAAAATGTACATATAAATGTGTATATACCCTGCCCCTCAGTTTCTACAAAAAGCAAAAATCCTTTGCAGCTGTAGTGCTTATTTATGAGGTAGGAAGGGTTGAAGTGGCTGTTTCACAAAACTAACTGTTTAACATTCCTGTTGTAGGTTTTTACTCCTTCTTTAACTCTCAACCTGCAGTAATACAGTTTTCAACATAATTTTTCAATAACTTTCCCTATCACTCTTTTTAGTATAAGAATCTACATTTTATCACCCTACTCTGTTAATTCAATCTCAACAACAATTTCAGAGAGATAATCTTGGAGTTCTGACAACCTGGGTCAAATTGTTCCTTTTTGAAATATTGTGTATTGTACATTTATTAATGAAAAAAAAAAAAAACATTGTAATTTCTTAGCTAATTTTGTTTTATCATTCACTTTGCATGCAAAACTTGTACTTGTATACTACTAGACAAGAAGCATAAAGGAGCAGTAGTTGCATTGCATGGGTTACTGGTAGAGGTAATAAAAATGATCAACATACATGTGAACAAACAACAAACCCTTAACACGAAATAATTTCAGCTAGGGCACGTTAAATGCTTATTTTTTTTAAATTAAACTCTTGCTTAATCCAAGATAGTATTGCAACTATTTTATCATTTTGATTAACTAACAGAGTCATTATTTTATAAGGGGTTTAATTCCACCCCGGAATGTATATAGTTGCACTAGCAACTTAATTACATACATCATTTTTATTTATTTGTAACATTTTGCAGCTTGTGACACTCCACTCATGGTGTGTGGAAAATAGTTTTACCTGTGCTTTACTAGTCCAGGTAATAAACCTAGCTCATGTGTTTTTAATTAGCTAATCCCTGCAACTCATTAAGAATTTAAATCAATCTTTTTTTACCTTCTCCTGGTATGTATTCAGGCTTATTATTATTAACTTCAGCTGTCCCTTGTGTTTCAGTACTAGTCGGTCATGGACTTATATTAAGCCACCAATCTGGGGGGCGTCTTACCGTTGGCACTCACACTGTGTCACAATATGCAGAATGTAATGTAAATTAGAATTCTATATATTGTGAAAATTTGTATTCAAAACCCTCCCACAAATATGGTTCTGAACATATAATGCAACAAACAAACAAAACTGTACAATATTCATCCATCCTTGACAGTAACAATTATTTAAATACACCACTGTTCTTGTTAGCTATCTTACCCCATAGCTGCAATACGTTTTAGTAATTTCAACTTAATTTAATAAAACAACATAATATAACATACAACTGTATTTCTTAAAATAAAACTTAGTTTGAGAACAACAATTTATATCATATAATATGTAAGAAAGAAAAGTGCTTCAAACATTTGAGAATATTATTCTAAAGGTAGATAATGAGATCTGGATAATGAGCATTTTCCTAATAGAATTTTAGTTAATATCGTAAATAATTTATCAATAGCAATTGCAATAACTGAACAAAACATAAGTAAATTCTATATGTATTTTAAAAAATAATAGATTCTGATTATCTAAATTTTAACAAATTAACATATCAACAATTACAATATATATAGTTGAATAACTATTGCATATTTTCAATCTGAGCTACAGACACATATTTTAAATATACAGATACTATACAATCCCAATAAGCATAACAATTTGAGAAGTGGAATCATGTAGCTTTTATTCTTATATAAAACAGAAACATAAATCATATATCAATGCAAAGAACTAAAAAAAGAAAAATGCTGGGACATTACAAACATCAAATACACTTTTGCCATAAGATCTCTGCCTAATAAATTGACTGGACGATTTGTTAATGCAGAAAAAGAAAGCCCGACTTTTAAAAATGTGTCTGGTATCTCAATAGACAACTGAGGATTGTATTGTACTGGCAGAAAGGTTGGTCCTTTTTGGTAAAGCATGGGAAGGATGAGAGTCATAGAGTAAATTGCATGTGTCATAAGATTGGTAAAGTTGATTAGATGCACCCCTGCATCAGGGTTAGTCTTCACATCAGTGTTCACTCTGACCATAGTTAAAGCATTGGCTATAGACATGTAGCTAAGATGAGCGCCATATTAGCCACTCCGCTACTGCATTCTAATGTATAGAAAAAACTTTCAGATTTCAGAATACTTTTACAAATTGTAAACGACTTTTAAAACAAAATAATAAATTAAAAGGGAGAGGCAAGTGGCTAATTTGATCTCTGCTATCAGATGACGACACCTCGAGTATCAAAGTGATGAGCAAGAGAACCAACTTTGAGAGACTGAACTTAAGTAAGTGTATTTTCTCTATCAATTGCGTGGAAATTTCTAAGTGTTGGGGATTCAGAATGTTACCTGAGCAAGAACACTCACTTAATTTGGACAGTGGTCAAAGGACATGACAATAGCTGCTCAACAAACATACCAATTCTTCCACTTATCCATGTAAGCTCTGACCATTTCAGAGGGCATAGTGTTCTTTGGTCTCCAATAAAACTAAACGATACTTACCATGAGATGTCTTCTTTCTTCTAAATGTTTACTTCAGACCCAAAATAGACCAAAACAAATTCCACAATAAAACACAACTATCAAAATAAAAAAGTATTAGAATAAAAAATAAAAAAATCAAAGTGCAATTAAAAAAAAAATCCATCATTGCCCTGCAAGAGCTAGGTGCAGACCGAGGTTGTATTCTGTAGCAAGCCCTTATAAGAGCTTTTCCAGGCTATACAATTTCATTAAGAGTGCCCTGATTGGTTGTCTTACAAGCCAAATAAATACACACCTCACTAACTGTAACCACCAGTCTCAAACTAGGATCGATGAAGAAGGTTGTCTACACTGAAAGTTTGTGTAAATGCAATTGTGGCAGTAAGTAGGCATGAGGAAAATATTAATATATATATATATATATATATATATATATATATATATATATATATATAAATAATTACTTAGCAATACACCCACCCCCTTCAAAAAAACAACAAGTTTATTTCTACAAATAATTAAAGAAAACTGTAAATTGCTAACCTAGTCTCACACTAGGATCATTGACACAATGGCAATCTCCTATCTCAAACTGAAAGTTGTTTTAAGTGCCACTGACTGTAAGCTACTATTAGATAGAGCAGTCGGCTCAACCTAGTCTCACATTAGAATCAATTACATAGGTTATCCTCCACTTACAGATAAGCACAGTAAGGGTAAAACACAGTATCACTTTTTTACCCCCTGTATAGCTGAAGTCAAAGTGTCTGGAAGACTCTTGCTTGGATGTATAGATTCAGGTTGCTGAATGATGACAAGAAAAAAAAAAAGTTTTGTTAAAACGAATCAGATGAACCAAAACCTACAAAACAGTGGTATACAAGGCATTGCAAGACAATTTGGTGAAAATTAATATGGTTCTAGCTAGCCTGATAAACTGTACATTTATTTTATTTTTTTAGGGTAAGAGAAATTTAGTATAATAAATCAAGATAATAAACTTAAAATAATAGTAAGGTGTAAGACATGGCTTGTCTATGCTTCAAAACCGCTAGGAGGCCCCCTGATTAGGACTGAAACTTAAGCCACAAAGAGATATGAATAAGAGATTAATTGAGGAATAGTGATGTCCCGAATGGTTCGCTGGTGAATAGTTCCTGGCGAACATAGCTTGTTCGCGTTCGCCACGGATGGCTATTAGTCATCATTGAGTAAACTTTGACCCTGTACCTCACAGTCAGCAGACACATTACAGCCAATCAGCAGCAGACCCTCCCTCCCAGACCCTCCCACCTCCTAGACAGCATACAATTTAGATTAATTCTGAAGCTGATTTCTTTTTTTTTCTTTTTTTTTTATTCTTTTTTTAAATTTTTTTTTCTTTATAGATCTTATATTGTGAGATAGAACACACGATTACAGGATATGAATTGCTTACAAATTGTATCACAGCATTTTACTGATCCCACCTCTTATGCTTTTTTTAAACGTAATTTTACTGTTTTCATGTGTGACCCTAATAGTTGCCAACTGTCCAGAATTTGGACAGCAGGCCGTGTCGCCACCCCAGGATCCACAGGAAGGTGTCTAGAAACATGTTGCTTTCTTTATTTCTCAGTGTGTGTGTCATTTTATCACTGTATGTATCTTGTGCGTCATGCTCTGTATCTGTGTGTGTCACTGTATGTACCTGCGTGTGTCATTGTACAATGTTCAGCCACAACATTAAAGCCACCTGCCTAATATCATGTAGGTCCCCAAAAAGCTCTGATGCGCCAAGGCATGGACTCCACAAGACCTCCAAATGTGTCCTGTGGTATCTGGCACAAAGACATTAGCAGCAGATCCTTTAAGTCAGGCATGTCAAACTTGCGGCCCTGCGAGTTTGCCATGCTTACTAAAGCAGAGTAGGCACCTGCTCTCCTCACATTGCAGGTGCCTACTCTGCCAAAATTACCCAACCGGAGAGGAGAGGTACCTGGTGGCAGAGAGGGAGCTCCGTTTTCCTGCTCCTCACTGCTCCCTCGCGCACACTTTGTAGTGATGCCGAGTGCTGAAATATTACGTAATTCCGGCACCCGGCATTACTAAACTGCGCGCGTGAGGGAGCAGTGAGGAGCAGTGAGGAGTAGGAAGACTGAGTTCCCACTGGACCCCACACCAGCTCCCAAAGGTAGGGAGCAATAAATACAATGATGATTGTGTTTGCAAGAATGTGTAAATGTGTGTGTGTGTGTGTGTGTGTTGGTCAGTGTTGCAATGACCACGGTTGGACAGTGGAGGACCTGGTGGTAGCAACTCACCACTACCTGAGGACACCAGAAAAAAATCTTCCACATCAAGTGAGGTGTGACGTCATTAAACATCCTCTCACGGCTGCACTAGACTCCCTTTGAGATTTCTCGTTGGTTGGCCACATAGTTGTTCAGATATTAAGCCCCCTTGGTTGTTGAGAACATCACCAGACATTTACATTGGGACACTAAAATGCCCCATCTTGGGCATCTCACCCCATTTTATCTCTTCCATCCTGATTGCCTAGTATTAAAGATTGGCAAGTATGCAAACCCGATCCGAGAGCAGCTAAAAAGCAAAATGGCGGCTTCCTCAAGCTATATTTTCGGTCTATTTTGCAAATAAGTAAAAACACGCATTGCTAAAGGAACGGTGGTAAAGGATATTACAAAACTCTTCAGGAGCCAGCCTGCTTGTGTTTCTCTCACCTCTTGCACTCAAAAGAAAGTCATCAGTGTAAAGTTACATTACAGACATTTCCCAATACCCCTTTCCTGTAGGGCAGAGTAATGAAATACATATTTGTTTTTTAGCTCCATTAAGTATTGTTTTACACGTGGGATGTATATGCAGGACAAAAAAGATGCAATTTAGGTAACATATTGTGCATTTAGTTATAAAATATGGCCATATGTTGCATTCGCCTGATATTGCTCCAAACGCACACTTGCCAACTGGCACTAATTTGGCATGAGAGTCTTGATTTTATCTAATTTGCCTGACAGTTTAGGTCCCCAGAAAAGGCAGACTTTCTGTGGCTGTCCAATCACAGACTTCTCAATGCAGCTCAATGAGAAGTCTTTGCATGGCATGTGCTGTGGGCAACTACCTGCCCCTTGAGTACCTCCCAACATTTAAAATATAGAATGAGGGGCACTTTAATTTTAAGGGTATGAGTGGGGGCGGGGCTATTCAGAGAAATTTTATGTGACTTACTAATAACAATTTATACAACTAAAACGTAATTTAGAAATAGAACAATGTATCTTATTTACACCAACTGATTTCTAAACACATTTATTGTAGTTTAAAGACACATTACTGGGAGTACCATGGAGAAAGGTTAACAAATTTAAACCTCTTTAGTTTAGAAATGAGAGGGGATACGATAACATTATACAAATATATCCGGGGCCAATACAAACCATTGTGTGGAAATCTATTCACAAACCGGACTTTACATAGGGCGTTTAGACTGGAAGAAAGAAGATTTTGTGAAAGGCAAAGAAAAGGGCTTTTTTTTTTTTTTTACTGTAAGAACAATCAGGATTAGAGATGTCCCGAACAGTTCGCTGGCGAATAGTTCCCGGCAAACATAGCTTGTTCGCCACGGACGGCAAACATATGCGATGCTCGGTCTGCCCCCTATTCGTCACATTGAGTAAACTTTGACCCTGTACCTCACAGTCAGCAGACACATTCCAGCCAATCAGCAGCAGACCCTCCCTCCCAGACCCTCCCACCTCCTGGACAGCATCCATTTTAGATTCATTTGGAAGCTGCATTCTTTTTTTTTTTTTTCATTTTTTAGACATAAGTGTGTTATATTTGAGCATGCTAGGCTGAACGTGCGTATATCATGGCTAGTTGCACTGAGGGTATGAGTATATAGCAGTACATTGTTGTGAAAGATGGCTGTCATGTTTAGGGTGTAGCTCGCACGTTATCAACTGTGTATTTATATCAGCAGCTCCACCAATAGTTCTAAATCAAGTGTGAGTTGCCCCATGAGATGAGACTAGTGAATAACATAATACATGAACAGTTAAGGTAAAGGCATGTAAGGAACTACGACAATAAACTCTTTAGGAGGTGAAATAATGACATGTTTAAACGCTTGCTACTTTGCGATTAGTTAATGTGCAGAGAGCAGTTCATGTGATCAAAGGCATGGTGTGGAGGATCGGCTATTGTGGGACATGCTTGGCAGGCTGCTGTTTACTGCTTGTGCTCATCCGATCCCTTCTGGGCGCCAGGTGCAGACCCTGGGAGTCCCTGATACCTGGAACAACAAAGGCAAGTCTCTGGCTGAGTGCCGGGTTCGCGGCTTGAGGTGGTGGAAGCTTGTTTTGTCGGGTGGTCGGATCTGTCCTGGTGGTGCTTCACGTCCGGTGCGGGATTGTGGTGGCTTAAGGTGGAGGCGAGTGCTTGACGTGGGGAAGGCTCTGCATTTCTGTTTGTGCCTCCGGTCCCGTCTTCGACGCCTTTTGCGGTGGTGGATTTTAATGGGGACTGCTTCGCGTAGCTGTGGTGGAGCTTGTTGGGGCTGTGGTGGAGCTTGTTGGTTCTTCCTGCTTGTTATTTGCTTCCAAAATTGATTAAAGAGTCTATCCAGCTTAGACTCAATATCCTGCCATGCTTTGCTGGTACCAGGAGGACACGCGGCTGCCGCCATATTGGGAGAGTCGCAGATGAGTATGTCAGCCTGGGCGGCTGTGCTCTGTGCGTCCATTAGCTCCAGACAGCCTCTCAGGGGTGGACCGGGATAACCCCCACCGGTCCGAGGGGGGGGGTAATGGAGCTCCTGCCGGGAAGTAGCTGCTCCTGGGCATCCCAAGATCGGGAGATCGGCCGCCTCTCCCGCCCGGTGAGCACCAGGCCACACTTGCCACGCGGAGGTAAGTAAGACTCTGTTGAGTTGCTGACCGCTATTAAGCATGTTGGGTCAGTCAGGTAGGAGCAACATTGCTGGGTCATCCCCTTCTGGGGTGAAATTCGCTTGTTGATAGCTGCTTAAAGTGAGATATTGAGGGAGCTCACACGAAGTGCGTCTTTCCTCCATGACAGTTAGGCCCCGCCCCCCGGATGCTGCATTCTTAGTGAAAGGAGGGACAGTGTAGCTGCTGCTGATTTAATAGGGAAATCGATAGCTAGGCTAGTGTATTCAGTGTCCACTACAGTCCTGAAGGACTCATATGATCTCTGCTGTAAGGACAGCACCCCAAAAAGCCCTTTTTAGGGCTAGAACATCAGTCTGTTTTTTTTCTCCTGTTTAATCTAATTGCAGTTGTCTGCCTGCCAGCGTGTGTCAGGCTCACAGCGTATACTGTGCCCACTTGACCAAGTGCCACCACTCTTATCTGGTGTCAGAATAGCTTGAATTTAAAAAAAAAACAAATCTTTTTGAACTGTGAAATAATAGCAGTCAGTTTCCTTCACACGTGTGCGTTTCAGGGCCTGCCAGGGCACAGTGTCACACCAGTGCAACTCATATCTGGTGTAACAGTAGTGTACATTAAAAAAAAATACAGGGGGCTTGTTGTCACCTTTCGGGGACCCTTGGTGTTGTACGTGGCTGGGTGGAGGACGAGACCTTCAATGACATCAGTGAGGACAAGGAACGGGACATGGCTAGCTTGGTATCCAACCTTGTGCAAATGGGGAGTTTGCGGTTGTGCAAATGGACTGTTTGCGGTTGTTTGCGGTGCGTTAAACGGGGAGTTTGGTCTGTCACTGTGAAGCGGGCGTAACCCTTACACTACCTGATCGATACAACATCATACCTGATGTTTTAAAGCACGTTATTCCAAACAATTTAGGAATGTTAGGCGATTTATGCCCTTTATGTATTAAAACCAGACTCTGCATCAATTATGTAATTTTCCATGGGAGTTTTGCCATGGATCCCCCTCCGGCATGCCACATTCCAAGTGTTAGTCCCCTTGAAACAACTTTTCCATCACTATTGTAGCCATAAAGAGTCCCAGTGGGTAATAAAATTCGCCTGACTATTAAAATCTATGACGGTTCGCCGGTTTGCGAACATTTGCGGAAGTTCGCGTTCGCCATTCGCGAACGGAAAATATTATGTTCTCGACATCTCTAATATCAACAAATCAGAACCTTGACAAAGGCATAAACTTCCAGAGATCATACTGGAACAAACAGATGATGTTGGATGAGAACGGACACACCATGCTGTTAAACATGGGGAGAATTACACTGAGAATCCTACTACTTACTGGATGTATTTATTAAATACGATGCACACTGATTCCTCTTGCCTTGTGAACTACTTACCTGAAGATACGGGAACAAAATCAATATCTGCCTGTCAGAAAGAGGCAGAGCCTAGTAGAGAAATAAGAGCCTGTTATTAAAACACTGCAACAATGACCCGATGTTGCAAAATTCAGATTCACAATACCTCACACGAAGGATGAATTGATACAGCAATGATCAGTTACAGGAGAGGTAGAAACCAATAACATTACTAGGTAAAGGCAAGAAGAATCATATACAGATTAGTTGAGAAAAAAAAATATCGATATGAACCGGAGAATTTGTGGCAACTACTAAATTATAAGGAGGCCAACCATGTCAGTACCTACATTCAAATATAAACTTATTGTAAATAGTACAGATTATGCTAAACAGTATAATCAAATTTATTAGAGACTGTTGTGCAACATAAGTAAGAGATATATATATAATAGGCAAGATACTGATGGGAAGGTGGTAACCAGAGGCACATTATACATTGTGGCAACAGACACATAATAAGCAGGATAGTAGAAGATGTTCAGTTATCCTTATGAGAACAACAACCACATACTTACTCTTACCTTATCTTCAGATAGTGATGAAGTACTTATTGCAGAGCCTATGGCGATAATAAGCAGCTTGCTATATCTGCAAGGTATCAACACCAATCCAAGCATATAATCCAAAAGTATTAAATCAATGCAATGTTAGGAGTGACTATAACTTATACAGATCTAGGTACAGAGAACATGTAAAACATACCAGCCAAATGTTTGTCATCAACAAGCTGCATTACCTTACATTATGCAGGATGAATCAACCATTTAAAGCAACACATTGGTTGCAAATTCCAGATATAAGGACACCTAGAAGAATCCCCATGAATGTCAGAAGAGAGGTCCGTAATGGAACTACCTGTTTACGGATTTCATCTATTGTTCAGGCAGCAGGTGAATTTTACCTAAAATAGTAAACCTGGTAGAATGGTCTGGGAACTGGAAAGACCTTAAAATACTTGCAATACACAGCATCAAAGTTACCTGGATCCTATGAGCCTAAAAGAATACCTTTATTGCAGAAAGGAAATTATAATGTTCCCCTTCACAAAAGGGGAATCGGTCAGAAGTTTTATGTTCATTAACTCCTTAAGAACCAGAAGCATGCCACTCCTGACATATACTAAAGAGTGCCAAACTTTCAGGTCCCCAAGGGATAAAAGAGAATACTAAATATAAAAAATGTATGCTTTGAGGAAATGAATATATATATATATATATATATATATATATATATATATATATATATACAAATACATACACACACACATATACACATACTGAGGCAGTGTCCTCATAATAAATTTATATCAAGAGCATGTAGTGGGTACATATACTGAGGCTGTGTCCTCATAGTAACCCATACATAGAGCATATAGTGGATATATATATACTGAGGCAGTGTCCTCATAGTGACTCATACATAGAGCATATAGTGGATACATATATTGAGGCCGTGTCCTCATAGTAACTCATACATAGAGCATATACTGGACACACACTGGGACTTCCAATTTATACATTAGAGCATATAGTGGAAACATACCGATGCTGTATCACTACCAGTTTATGTATTGATACTGAGGCCCAGTGGTCTCCTGTGCAGTATACCACTGTCTGCAAAAGCCTGCTTATTTGTGATAATGCACAGATAACAGCAATCAATGCCACATACCCAGTGGTGTATTTTGGATTTGTGCTGCCCTAGGCATGACTAAATTCGGGCACCCCCAAAATCTAAATTTTACCTCCCAATTCGTAACTGACAGACACATACCCTCATTGATACATGCACTGCTATACACTCACTGACAGATACACAGTCATAAGCACACACTGTTTCACCAACACACACTTTCACTGACAGACACACACTGACACACACTCACAGGCACACCCATTCTCACTGAAAGACACACACACTTTCACTCACTCACAGACACACACTGACAGCTTCACTCACTCACAGTAAGGTGGACAGCCCCAGAACACAAGGCAAGCAAGGCATTTCCCCCCCCCCCCCCCCCCCCGAAAGTGCCGCCCTAGGCAAATGCCTTGTTTGCCTTGTGGTAAATACATCCCTGCACATATCTTGATAGAAACAAGTGTGTGTGTGGACATAGAGTCAGGTTTTTAAAAACTGTTATATACATGTGTGTACTTCAATTAGACACCCAAGAAAGTTCTCTTACCTTGGATATATCTTTGTCTTCAGGCTGTGGAATTCCAGCAGACTTCATACAGCCAGGATATCCATCATTAGCACTCTTTTTCACAATGCCTCCTTGCATTATCAGCACTCCTTTGCACAATGCCTCCTTGCATTATCAGCACTACTTTTCCCAATGCATACTTGTTTTATCAGCACTCTTTTGCACCAAACATCCTTGTATAAACTTACCTAAATGCTCACCACACAAAATCTCCTCTCCTTCTATTTGTTAGAAGGAAGCCTAATGTAAGCAGCTGGGAGGGACTGGAAGAACAGAGAACCAGTTGCCTATACTAGCTTTAATCTAAATTACTAATGCACTTACCTGAACCGTTGCAGGCCTGTGTTTCAGCGGCAAAATGGGGATTTGAACAACTGACAGCCTAAACTGTTTAAACTATAGGCTTTCATCTGTACCCCATATGCCGTCCATCATCACCATACAAGGTTGAATACATAGAATAGGTATACCCCGGTAGTCACAACTCTGTTGGGCGTCATGTATGCAGTGTGCCGCTTTCATTCCCTCAGGGAGAGAGATAGGTTAGACTCCTGATTGCTGAAGAAGGTACCCAGGCTGGCAACTCTTACACATGTGCTGTTTGCTGGGTCTTCAGGGATAAGGGCTTAGACTCAACTGGGCCTCATGTATGCAGTGGACTACTGTCATCACTTCCGAGAGAGATAGGACAGAACCCTGGTTGCTGAAGTAGGTACCCAGGCTGGCAACTCTTACCGGTATGCTGTTTGCAGGGTCTTCAGGGGTAAGAGGCTGAACCCTGGCCTGGCATCATGTAGGCAGTATATCACATCCATCCCCTGAGGGGGTACCCAAGCTGGCCTGTTGCTGGGTCTTCAGGGATAAGAGGCTGAACCCTGGCATGCAGTGGACCATTTTCATCCCTTTCAGGGAGAGGTTGGGTCCGATCCCCGGTCACTAAAGGGGGTACCCAGGCCAGCCACTTCATCTTAGTGCGTTTTGCTGGGTCTTCAGGGCTTAGAGGTTAAACCCCAGCATGGCTCCAAAAATACTGCCTGGTGAGCATAAAATAAAAAATCTAGGTCATAAGCAGACTCCTTCCAAACTGCCGTGAAGGACAGGAAAAAAGACTGCCTGATGGGAAGGGGGAGGATCTATTTATACCAGTTTCAAAGTTCTATTTCCTGTCCTTTCTGCTGTAAGGGGATGAACTAAGCCATGAGTAAATTCTGCCATGAATAATGGTCAGGAAAAAGCATTATGTTATCCTGTCTTTTTTCACTCGAACCACGCACAAATTAGTTTTGATTTTATTCATGAGCACTATTCTTTCTCCTCGTCATTTCAGTATGTTATGTAATGCTTCCCCAGAAATGTTCTTCTGTATAAAAATGTAAGCATACAGGTTTCAAATGTTTTGATAGTAACAGCAAATTAAACTATGATATCAATAATTCTGAGATATAAATATGAATACAACAGTTTAGCAGGACCTTCTAGAATTTCTAGAGTTGCGCTGATTAGCACTAAAAAAAATCATTTTCCATTCTTAAAAAAAAAATCTCTCTCTCTCTCTCTCTCTCTCTCTCTCTCTCTCTCTCTATATATATATATATATATATATATATATATATATATATATATTACAATTACTTAGCAGTGCTTTGCTATGGGCCAAAGCAAATGTCTGACTTCATAAGTAAGCTCAGTTGAACTGATGAACTGATCTCTAATACTTGTCAAGTCAAAATTTCACATCGCATGAAATGTGTCCTTATGGTTTAAGATATAAAAGTATATCCTTCACTTCTTTTGTTGATGGATTCTGCTATTTAAACCATCCTTTCTAATAGTGCATATTCATTATTCACAACACATTTAATTCTATTAACCTTAAAATGTGACCCTGAAAATAAAAGAGAACAAAATTGAACATGGCTACAAGCCCAATAGAATATTATTCTTAAACATATTCAATTGTAATTTTTTTCCAAGACCTACTGCTAGTGGTGGTCTATTCAATAGGAAGTGAATATACATGGTAAAATAATGGAGTATTGTAATCTTTTTGTTTAAATACATTTATGGCTACAAAACACTTCATCCTAATTTTTTTCAGTATGCAGAAACCTGCAATTAGGAATAGAAAGTTCACTGCTTCACAAAACAGATAACTAAAGCCTATTTAACAAATGGAACAAGCAATTGCGCAGGACCCATGGAAATTAAGAGTTATTTCATCTAACCCAAAGAAGCTACAGCTGTAGATTGATCCACAGGATGAAAGTGATTTAAAAGTAGTAGATTTAAATCACAATTTACATCATGATCAAGAAAATCGTTAATCAGTAAGACTCATTTTAACTTATACAGTTTTAATGTGAAGACTCATTCTTGTTGGCTGTTATAATTTTAATAATTTCAGCCAGATGAGATTATGGTATTTAGAATAATAACTTTTTTTTAGATTAGTTGGACACTCCAGGCACCCAGACCACTTCTGCCCATTGGAGTGGTTTGGGTGCCAACTCCCACTACCCTTAACCCTGCAAGTGTAATTATTACAGTTTTTTATAAACTGCTGTAATTACCTTGCAGGGTTAACTCCTTCTCTAGTGGCTGCATTAGGTCTCCTCAGCCGGCGGGCGGGATCAGTCTCGCCCACCGGCTGACGTAAGGAAGAGGAGGAGCGGCGGCGACCTAAAACCACCGCCGAGGGACATCGGTGGCGGTCTCAGGTAAGTGACTGAAGGGGTGTTCACCACTTCAGCAACCGGGGATTGGGGGGTGGGAGGGAGAGGGGACCTGCAGTGCCAGGAAAATTTATTGTCCCTTTAATAAGTATATCAGAACAGATTTTTATATATACCATTAGGGCCACCATCAGGGGGTAAAGACAGTACTGTGGCTTAGGCTTTTGTAAGCGGATGCAACATTTCTGATGGTAAAACCTGCATACCATTAGAAATACAAAGTTCACTGTGCAATAATTTCATTGTTATCTATCTCCAATTGAATTGGTTTAAAATTCATATTTGAAGAACTGGATTGTTTTATTAAACTAAAATAACATTTTATAGCATAAACATCCATGTACTTGCTTAAACAAACATCATGTTTGTTAATGGAAATGATTAAACCAAATATATTTAAAAGAAAAACTTAAAACTGCAATGGTTTGACCCATATCCTAGGTCCTCCCCAGAGCCAAGCCTTCTCTGATGCAGAAGCCAGATGTCAATGCCACTGATCATTCATTGGCTGATTGTGACATCTGAGCACTCTAAGCAATGAAAGACAAACTTTGAAAAGAATATGAACAGTTTAACATTAGCCAACCTGAAACTCTAGTTCCAGGCTGGCTACTGCTGTGCTAATGCCGCTGTTGTAGTTGGAGTATCGCCTAAAACAGCAACATGAAATATCTCTGTATTGTCAAAGTTTCATATAGGAAAGCTGCATATACAAACTCCAAGCACCATAAACACTTTAAATCACTGATTTTCTCATGGTGCTTCGAGTAACCCTTTAAGGTAAGCTGTCCATTGTGTGTGCATAGATTTGCAGAATAACAATGAGATTAAAGTCTTTTTCTGAAATGTATATGTTTATTGTATGACCTTTTTGGTTGTGAAACAATGCATGTTACCTCTGCAGACACAAGTTCAATTAAATTGGATTAATGGAATTGATTTAACAAAAATGTAAATATTGCATGAATATACCAACCTGGGTACCCACTCAAAACAGCCCTAAGGCTAACTTTTTGTTTTTCAACAATCTCTGTTTATTTAATATTTTTTCTTTACAAAAATACATACATAAAATAAATAAAAGGGGGAAAAAAAGAAAAACACAAATAAATAAATTAGAGTCTCAAATAACACGTTTCCAGGCTATACTAAGATGCATAAATTTCAATGAGCAGAATGTGCAGTTACAAAATAAGCATACAGACATATATATATATATATATATATATATATATATATATATATATATATATAATATGCATGCAAACACATATGTCAATTATCTCAAATACTTTGAGATTTTATTTCTTATTCTGCCATGTCTAACTGCATTTTTTTCTTCTTTCGTTTTTAAACACATTTTATTTTTCTGGGTATCCCTCTCTATAAAGAGGTAAAGAAAAAAAAATGTACATCTCTAATACTTAATTAATTCCATCTTCCTGACTTCTTCTCTGCCTTATTTTTAAATTACGTTCTGCCTCTAAGAAGTGAACTTGTACCAAGGATACCAAATCTGGGCGTGTTTTTCCCCTAACATTTCAAAGAGTTGCAATCTTAAATTATGCAGTTTCAATCTCACACAATTCTGTAGAGTTGGAGATTCCCTAGTTTTCCAGTAAAGGGGAATTAAGGCCTTAGCAGCATTTAAAATAAATCTTACGATAGATTTTTTTATACTGGACTATTGAAAGGCTCATATGATGTAGGAGGACATTCTTGTGTTGGCATGGTAGATCTTCACCCAAAATTATTTCCATGGCTGCTTGTACTCCTTCCCAATAAGGTGTTCTAGCCCGACAAAACCACCATATATGCAAGTGTGTTCCAGGGTGTTCATTACAATGCCGGCATGTTCGTGATTGTGTAGGAAAGATTTTATGTAAACTAGCTGGTGAAATTTTCACTACCAGAATGAAATTATTTTTTCGTTTGTTTCTTGAGATTTAGTACAAAAGTACTTTAATGATTAAGTGTCAAAATCTGTGACCATTGTTCCTCTGAGAATGTAGTCTCCAGAGCCTCCTCCCATTTCCTTTTGAACAGTGCTCGACTGGTATTGTGTTGTATAAAAACCAGTTGATACATTGTTGATATACTATGTGTAATTAATTCCCCCGTACTATGTAGGTTTTTAACCCCTTAAGGACCAAACTTCTGGAATAAAAGGGAATCATGACATGTCACAGATGTCATGTGTCCATAAGGGGTTTAAACTTTGTGGTGCCTCTGTTCAATAAAGTTTTTTTTTGGTATAGATTCATAAAAATGTTTAATTTGAGTTTATTGGTATTTCTCCATAAATGTGGGTGTACGATCAATTACCAGTTCTTCTATTTTCTTTAACCGCGAAGTAGTCAGTAACCTTTGAATAGTTTTTTATCTCACCTGCCTCTGAGAAGGCCTTTCCTATCTTATGAAGTCCTCCACCAAATATGGATTGTGAATAAGTGGTAACAGAGGACTAGGTATAGGTGCAACTAATGTGTATTTTTTAATTTGGAACCAAACTCTCAATGTTGCGTAGACAGGGCTACATGGAGGTATCTAATATGGCATTCTTGGATTTGCAACATATGTGCAGCTTAATAATATTGCATAAAGTTGGGGATGGCCAATCCTCCCTTTGATTTCAGAAGACACAAAATATCAAATCTGAGACGTGGGCGAGAACCTCTCCATATGAAATTTAAAATGGCATTTTTAAGGGATGCAAAAAAGATTGTGGTAACTCAATCACAATTGTCTGGAACAAATATAAAATTTGTGGTAAAATATTAATTTTAATTACATTGATACGCCCGATCCATGAAATACATTTGCATATTCAATTTACAAAGATCTGTCTGATTTTCTTTTAATAGTCGGAAATGATTACTCTGATAAGTTTGAGATGGTTCAGTGTTCATTCAGATACCCAGATACTTAAAGGACCACTCTAGGCACCCAGACCACTTCAGCTTAATGAAGTGGTCTGAGTGCCAGGTCCAGCTAGGGTTAACTAATTGTTTTATAAACATAGCAGTTTCAGAGAAACTGCTATGTTTATCAATTAGTTAAGCCTTCCCCTATTTCCTCTAGTGGCTGTCTCACTGACAGCCGCTAGAGGCGCTTGCGTGATTCTCACTGTGAAAATCACAGTGAGAGCACGCAAGCGTCCATAGGAAAGCATTATGAATGCTTTCCTATGTGACCGGCTGAATGCGCGCGCAGCTCTTGCCGCGCGTGCGCATTCAGCTGACGGGGAGGAACGGAGGCGGAGAGGAGGAGGAGAGCTCCCCGCCCAGCGCTGGAAAAAGGTAAGTTTTAACCCTTTTCCCCTTTCCAGAGCCGGGCGGGAGGGGGTCCCTGAGGGTGGGGGCACCCTCAGGGCACTCTAGTGCCAGGAAAACGAGTATGCTTTCCTGGCACTAGAGTGGTCCTTTAATTTGGGCTGTACACCATTTAAATGAAAATTGCACTGCCAAGTTACTATTTTCTTGTGCTGAAACTGAAATATTTAATACCTCACATTTTAAAGCATCGAGCTGAAGACTAGATAGTAATTAAAACTTATTAAATTCTGCTATCAAATTTGGAAGAGTGATTCTGGGTTTAGTAACAAAAAGAGCATGTCATATGCGTATGCAACTATTTTGTGTTCTGCCTGTTTAAAGTTATAACTGTTAATATTTGAGTTTCTTCTCACTGCTTGTAGAAAGGGTTCAAGCCTTGATGGGTTCCATTATTTATCTGAACTATTTAAAAGTATGTCCTGTTTACATTTATCCAGGCATTTGGGATGGTGTATAGAGATATTATCCACTGCCCAATTTTTTCCCCAAAACCCATTTGTTCTAAGGTTGCCTGCAGAAAAGTCCAGTCCACCCGATCAAATGCTTTTTCCGCATCTGTGGACATTTCTTTTTTTTTATTGCCAAATGTATGATGTTAAATATGCTATAAATATTGTCCCTTGCTTCCCTTTCTGGTGTAAAGTCATTTTGATGGACTAGATCCTCAACACAGTCCTGCATCGTTGTTGCTAACACCTTCGAGAACAATTTTATATACAAATTCAACAAGGATATAGGCCTATAACTACTACATAATTATGGATCTTTTCCCTCTTTAGGAAGGACTGTAATATATGCCGATAATGGGTCTGCATGAAACTTTCCCCACCTTGAGATGAAATTAAGGGCATCAGCTAAACATGGTATCAAAGTGGTTCCACATTTCTTGTAGCACAATAAGCCAAAACCATCTGTGCTGGTGCTTTTCCTAGTATCATTGATATTAAGGCAACAAATAATTCCCCTTGTGTAATTGGTCTATCAAGGGATTCAGTGGCTGAAGGCACTACGACCTTGCTCATAGTTTCAGCAAAGTATATTTGCTTCTCTTCCTTTCGTTCACGTAATGGGGATTTATTTACTATATTATAAAGATGAATAATATTTGTGAAATTTCAACTCAATCTTGTCAGGGAAGGGTGTTGAATTTACCTTCTGTTGACATATTCGATGTATCTGAGCTTTTCCACATTTCTTTGCATTGCTATATAAAAAGCATTTTGATTGTTGTATAGTGCAATAGTGCCTAGCTGCTAAGAGCACAGATAGTTTCCGCCTTACTCCCAGAAGTTCTGAATATTTGGCTACATAATTACCTGTTGCAAACCATATACTTTTTTAGAATTTATGTTTATTTCTATACTTTACCTGACATCTGGATTTACCCTCTTGAATTTCCTGCTGACTACCGACCAAAGAATCCTAAGTGGAGTTTATACCACCCACGCTTGATACAAAGAATCGTTAGTCTGCTAATTTTATTATTAATAGTAAGTATATTTCATTTTATCTAATCAATGCTTACCTGTATAGAGATTACTATTGGCTGCTTTTTATCATATCACATGATCTACCTGACCATTATCCTGTTATTTGTCTAACAGCAACTCTACTGTGTACCAACATCAGAGGGATATCCTGCAAGTGGAGATTAAAAACCACTAAATGCTGTTTTACTTAGAGCTGGTTATAGCTCTACCATATGTGAGTTGACTGTTTTAAGTGCTGTTTACTATTGCACTATTGGCTCGGCTTTGTTCTCTGTTTTTTTTTTTTTTTTCATATGCTGCTATCAAGCAAGGTTACCCAATACGTACCGGACAAGAGCTAGAAGATGTGTTGTTACCTCTAAGACTTTGCCTTACCATTTGGTATTTTTTTTATATTTTTTATCTCCAGGACTCTTTTTATACATCTTTCATGTATATTGAATAGGTTTTTTTATTACTGTAGTGTTAGGAATTCAGATTTTTATTCCTAACACTATAGAATCATTTTGAGGCATTCCATTGTCTTAATCAGATTAGACAATGTTCTTTATTTCTATACAAATATATCTGTTTAGTACGGGCAACCAAACAATTTACCATATGACTTAAAGGAAGATATACATTTTTTCTCTTTTTGTATTTAGACTTAACTAATTTCCCTGTGCACCAATCATCTCTAGTTAAGGTAATGTCTGTTAATCAATTAAAATCCTTTCACATGCAGAAAAAAAGATCTGTGATATTAAATTTAACCATTTCAATATCAGAGGAGGGAGAGAGGAGAGAGACATTATAATAATTTGATTCGTGGCATATTAAGTTACTATTACAAAATTATGGAACTCATTGAATAATTATTAAAGAGAATTGGATTAAAAAACACTGTAATTTTCTTGATCTTAACATTTAACCTTTATATAGCATTTTCTACTGCCAGTTTGATACTTTGAAAGTGTTTAAAGAATGAACCTCAATAAAAAAACCTTAACAGATTTCAGAGAGACAGCATCAGTCTGTAATATGCTGCATTGCTTATTTAAGAATCCAATCCATATATTTATGATACAGCTACTGATTAGAGTGACCCATCTTATATCTGTACTGCAACATACAGTTTCTAGACTGCTTGATGGATTATTATACATGCCATAGCTCACAAAATTGCAATTAACTTAAAATCAAGATAATAAAAACAGTTTTAAGTTAAAGGACCTGGAAAAATAGACCAGGCATCATTTTAATCATTGCAAACAATAAACCTAAAAGCTATGTTAATTAATTGATCCTTATTACTGAGTTGCTTATATAAAGTATTTAAGAATGATTTCCAGTTAGGAAGCAGCACCATAAGCATGTGTTGTAACATAGATGCATGGTGCCCCAGAGACAGTTCAAAGCCACAGGCATTAACTATCCATATATAAGGTAGGCAGAGAACTAGATACTGTGAAGGTAGCCAAAATTCAAGTGAAATATTTGTAATCGGGGAAAAATGCATCATTGGTTCTCTAAAGGCACTGAAACAACTTTAACATAATGAAGCAGTTTTAGTGTATAGATCATAACCCTGCAGTCTCACTGCTCAATTATCTGCCATTTGGAAGGAGTTAAATCACTTTGTTTTGTACAGCTTTAGTGACACCTCACTGCATGTGACTTGCACAGCCTTTCTAAACACTTCCTGAAAAGTAATATAGATAATTTAGGTTCCCGTATTGCACAGTCTGTTTAATCTAGAGTTCCTTACCTCCTGTTCTGTATATACTTTGCAGGAGCCTCCGTCTAAGCCAAGGCCTGTCTCGCAACCAGTATTATTTTGTTTAATAGCTTTTGTTCCCATGTGGTCAGGCCATCTGTCAAAATGGCATTCACTCTTTATCTATATGCCTGTTCAGTACATCATTTAAGAGATTTTCATTCAGAGTCCAGATCTGTACTGCTTTAGGGGATTTCCACATATACAGGTTCATAGGTCTTCATATGTATATGCATGCTTTTTTGACCACAACCTATCCAACAATAATCTGTGGGAGTCTTACCATATTCTAAATTGTTTAACAGGGTTTGTGTAACACCTCATTAACATTTTACAAGACTGCTCTTGAAGTTGCGGCTTCCCAGATATCCTCTGTCACCTCCTTCAGGCTCTGCTGTAGGTCTGCTTCCCACTGAACCATCACAGGATGCTATCTTTTCCCTCTGGAGCATTGAGTTGGGAGTATATGGATGTAATATGTGGACCCTCTGACATATATAGCATTTTATAAACAGTTATTGGGGCTATTGTTGCCGAATGTGCTCTGCAATCCCTTGAAAAGTTAATGGGTTGAGGAAATGCCTGTTTTTAAAATTATATAGATAATGAAATAACACATTTAGCTGAAAATAATAAAAAATAAAATAAAAAGGTTACTCCCTTCAAATTCGCAGCATTTACTTCAACATTCTACAATATACCCAGGAAGTAGCTCTGTAATCAGCATGCTCCAAATGCATAGAATGAGAAGAATTGCTGTCTAACAATTCATAGAAGGATAGCTCAAAAGAACTCCAAACACTGTAGCCACTAAAGTGAGATGATGCAGTTACAGTGCCCATTTAATAGAAGATGACATGGCTGAAGTACATTTTGAAAATGTTTATAATTGTGAGCAAAGATGTGCAGAGAGACAGAGTAGTTGGCAGTTATGGTGCTTGATCTATTCCTTTATTTAGTTAAATGTTCAATATGAACAATTGGTTATGCGACTTGGTATCTATGTGGTACAAACAAATGGCAACCTGTCAAAAGATAAAGAAATAAGCAAATATTTTCATGTAGGACAGGGGTGCCCAAAAGGTAGAACCCCAGATGATTTAAAACTACACCCTCCAGGATGCTTTGTCATTCTAAAGGCATTCAATGCTTCATGGGAGTTGTAGTTCTACAACATCAGGGGATCTACCTTCTGTAAATGATGCATATTTTGTCTTTTTAATGTATTTTTTTTTTTCAACCTCGCTTATAATATGTGGTTACAGGAGTGAGGAAGGTTTCTATAAATGCGGGGATGTGTGGGGTTTAAAACTTTTCAACATGAAAATAAGATAATTAAAGGAACGCTACAGATAAAAAACTGTATTACTAACACTATAGTGTCCCTCTGCCTCTTTCTGTAGCTTCCCCCCATGTCTGGCATGTAAAGGGTTAAAAACTCTTCCTTCCACTTACTTCTTTGCAGCACCATAGTCTCTTGGAAAATGGAGAAAAGGGTGACATGAAGTTAAAAGGGTGGTTACCACACGTCAGAAGATGATGGCGGCCACACAGTTAAAGGGTGGGATGAAATTTTAGAGGAGGACTCTCATGCCTCACATCTTGAAAATGTACCAGCCAAAGGGAATTCTGGGTAAATTAGAAATTGTTTATAACTTATATATGCTAAATAGAGTATATATGTCCACTACTATATTAAAAACCGTATTTATCTTGATATAAAATAGCAAATTTATTGCAAAACCTATTGACAGAGCCTCTTTGAGTACATACTCATGAGCATATCATATAAGTAACATTAAACGGACAAAAACTTTTAGTAATAATGAAAATCTAGAATTGTTTTTGAATTATAAAAATAGAAAAAAATGCTGATATTACAAATGTGCAGCTATAGAAGTAGGAAAAGCCACAGGCTTCGAGCATTGTATGTTTAAATGTCAACAAAATGACATGAAAAAGGAAATTGCTCAAATACCCATTTAAGTGATTCTTTGCCAAAAGAAAATTAGCAGCTGACCTTAGAAAAGTAAAATTGAATGGGCACGTGAGCATATTGTAGAACTAGTGAGTGTCAAAATGTCTCAATGTCAGTTCCATTAATAGAGGTATAGTTGTACGCCTTTCATTTAAGCCTATTTTTTATCTTTTTGCTTTAGAAGCCAAGGGTTAGTAAATCCTTTATCTTCTTTATCCCGTGTGATATGTATGGTATATTATTAAACTTTCCGACTTTAAAGTATTATAATCAATTAGCGTCAACTAATCTTGCATCTCTCTGCAAAACCTACATGGTGTTTAGGGACCAATGTTTACTTTTGCGTTGAAGTTTATTGATCTATATTATATTCATCATGTTTGCAGTGTCAAAGCATTATGCAGCATTTAACTGAGTCACAATGTGGATATAAATAAACAACAAAAGGTAAAGTGAGTTTACAATCTGGAGATGCACTTATGTAAAAAGGATCTTAATAAGAGGGGACATAATAGTTTCTTGGAATAAAATGTATACATTGAATACACATACACACTCTATGAGACAGATCGAGATATCACTTCCAACAGGGACCTTGTCAACATCTTTGAATATTTGAGTTCAAGTTGTGTCTAAAACATTGATCTGCTTTAAACAATGTCTGTGCATTTATGCATTGAATACATGAGAAACAGTGAATACAAAGCTCACACTTTGTGGTTTTTCTTTTATTGCATGTTTACCTCACCTTGCTTTGTTAAATTGCCTTTCCATTGTTACAATTCAATAGTTTAGCTATACAATGCAGTCAATAATCTATTTTATTCTCTTTATTTTAGAATTATTTTAATTAAAAAAAAGTGTTTTAGTTACTATTAGCTTTGCAAATGTTCAAAAGTTTAACTGTTTCATGCTTAGTCTTTTTGTATACATTGGCATCAAAAAGAAGATAGGTTTCATGGAGCCTTTATGCACTAAGAACAAAATATTGTTTATATATATATATATATATATATATATGTTTTTAGTGCATATATGTATATGTCTATATGTGTGTGTGTGTATGTATATATGTATATATATATATATATATATATATATATATATATATATACAGGGAATGCAAAATTATTAGGCAAATTAGTATTTTGACCAATTAAGCCTACTACCAATTAAGCATATTAGGTGATGTGCATCTCTGTAATGAGAAGGGGTGTGGTCTAATGACATCAACACCCTATATCAGGTGTGCATAATTATTAGGCAACTTCCTTACCTTTGGAAATATGGGTCAAAAGAAGGACTTGACAGGCTCAGAAAAGTCAAAAATAGTGAGATATCTTGCAGAGGGATGCAGCACTCTTAAAATTGCAAAGCTTCTGAAGCGTGATCATCGAACAATCAAGCGTTTCATTCAAAATAGTCAACAGGGTCGCAAGAAGCGTGTGGAGAAACCAAGGCGCAAAATAACTGCCCATGAACTGAGAAAAGTCAAGCGTGCAGCTGCCAAGATGCCACTTGCTACCAGTTTGGCCATATTTCAGAGCTGCAACATCACTGGAGTGCCCAAAAGCACAAGGTGTGCAATACTCAGAGACATGGCCAAGGTAAGAAAGGCTGAAAGACGACCACCACTGAACAAGACACAAGCTGAAACGTCAAGACTGGGCCAAGAAATATCTCAAGACTGATTTTTCTAAGGTTTTATGGACTGATGAAATGAGAGTGAGTCTTGATGGGCCAGATGGATGGATTGGTAAAGGGCAGAGAGCTCCAGTCCGACTCAGACGCCAGCAAGGTGGAGGTGGAGTACTGGTTTGGGCTGGTATCATCAAAGATGAGCTTGTGGGGCCTTTTCGGGTTGAGGATGGAGTCAAGCTCAACTCCCAGTCCTACTGCCAGTTTCTGGAAGACACCTTCTTCAAGCAGTGGTACAGGAAGAAGTCTGCATTCTTCAAGAAAAACATGATTTTCATGCAGGACAATGCTCCATCACACGCGTCCAAGTACTCCACAGCGTGGCTGGCAAGAAAGGGTATAAAAGAAGAAAATCTAATGACATGGCCTCCTTGTTCACCTGATCTGAACCCCATTGAGAACCTGTGGTCCATCATCAAATGTGAGATTTACAAGGAGGGAAAACAGTACACCTCTCTGAACAGTGTCTGGGAGGCTGTGGTTGCTTCTGCACGCAATGTTGATGGTGAACAGATCAAAACACTGACAGAATCCATGGATGGCAGGCTTTTGAGTGTCCTTGCAAAGAAAGGTGGCTATATTGGTCACTGATTTGTTTTTGTTTTGTTTTTGAATGTCAGAAATGTATATTTGTGAATGTTGAGATGTTATATTTTCACTGGTAAAAATAAATAATTGAAATGGGTATATATTTGTTTTTTGTTAAGTTGCCTAATAGTTATGCACAGTAATAGTCACCTGCACACACAGATACCCCCCTAAAATAGCTAAAACTAAAAACAAACTAAAAACTACTTCCAAAAATATTCAGCTTTGATATTAATTAGTTTTTTGGGTTCATTGAGAACATGGTTGTTGTTCAATAATAAAATTAATCCTCAAAAATACAACTTGCCTAATAATTCTGCACTCCCTGTATATATATATATATATATACACCTTGTCTTTCATACAGTCATACAGATACCATGCAAGTAAGAAAATCTATTCCCAGACACTGGCATATCCTACGAACTGACAAAAATGTTTCCCCTATTAAACTGAGTTATAGGAGAAATAAGGACATTCATGGTCTGTTAGTGAAAGGTGATCCTACCCATTGTTATTAGAAATCAACTAAAATTAAGAAGAAAGGCTGTTTTAAATGTGGTGACTCTGTATCCGTGGACACCATTCAACAATTACTACTGCATTTTGTGACAAAAGGACTGATAAGCCCGTTGCCAAACAATTTTGGCAGCAACACATAATTTGGCTACACTTCGGTTCATCGCATTGACCATGTTTGAGGGGAGGTGGGATAGATCAAAACTACTATTATAATGAGAGGCATATTGGATCCACCATTTGGACACTGTTGCCCGTAAGGTGTTCAATGAAAATAATATATACTTGGTTTCTTAAAATATTATTTTTTTCTTGCTCTTGTTACTTTGTCAATGTTTTGCTCTAGTTACTTTGTCAATTTTTTTGTCAATTTTTTGGGTATATGAACCCCGTGCCGATTAGAATGTCTGCTTTATTTATTTATCCATGGAATATGTTAATTATATTCCATATATTGTCTTAGTGTGATATATTGTCTCCTATTTAGCTTTTTCTATGCCTTTTCTATTTTTGTTAGTTATGTCATTTTTCTATATAATACCCAATTTAATTATTTGATGCCAGATAGACATCTTATCTTCCCATAAGAATCCTTATATTTGCATCAGATATCATCATAATTTGGGATCACATATACTCTCATCATTTTTTTTCCAGCTTTGTCTCTTTTAGCCATCTTTATTTTCATTTTTAAAGAGATGTCTTTATCTATAGAGTATCAATATTATCAATATGTCATTATTTATATATTACTCTGTACACCATGATTTGAATGATTTACTTTGTTTTGTTTCTTTGGGTTTGTTAGTTCTTCTCTAACACTTTCATTTCCACTCCCATCACACACATCCACACGGTTTGTATTTATTCAAGTTTTATTCCATCACTTTGCATGATTTTTTACTCCTTCAATGATAGAGGACCCATTCTTTCCACGTGTCCTTTTTTGCCTCCATGAGTGGGATACTGGTTTAGTTCCCTTCAGGTTGTTAGGGACTATCTGTTGTATTTTCACTATTGGCACCTAGTCATGGCACTATGATCTTTTAGTTACCTAAGTCACATGATGTCACATGCAGTCCTCCGCCACTTCAAGGTTTCCATTGGGCAGCGGGTCAGTACATCTCAAGATTGATAAGTGTGTGTTTTAGTTCTTCATTTTTTTCCACTTTAATTCTTTAAAGTTTGATCTTGAAAATGACCCGTACGGTTGAAACGTTGATCGTCCACATTTTTGTAAATTTGCATTTGCAACATTTAACACTTTGGAAGACCTTTGAGTGCACCCTTTATATTTATTGCTTTTGTTTATATAAATATATACACTACAGCAACCTTGCACTCCATCCAATTCGGATCCCTTACCTGGGGCTATTCAGGCAAAAATACAAAAAGTAATGTAAGGATAACACTCTCATGACTTGTATATAAAAAGTAAAGTGACTCAGAGATATAAAAAAAGAGCAAAATTAGTCAATTTACTTAATTCAAGCATTGCCAACAAACATCTCGTAGTTTTAATTTTCATTTTAAGTTTGGTTTTCATTTTCTTATAACATTAAATACATTATAGTGATAAGACATTATCCATAGGTCACAGCATACACACCTATGTCAGCGCACAGAACATGATCTGGCATGATTGACATGGAGACACTGTATGACCATTGGGGAGGGGGGCTAGGTATATTGTGTAAATGTAAAGTGTGTAAATAATGTACTAGCACACAGACTGTAACACAGACTTGTCTGTATTGCTAATACACTGATCCCACCACCCACACTTGGTGTACCCCATCTCTGTTGAATGTTGACATAACATAATGATGTTGCTATACCATTATTGTCGGACATATTGGATTTCTGTAATGCATATTGGATTTCTGTACTGCATATTGAAAATCTGAATAAAAATTGATACAATGAAAAAAAAAGAATAAAGTTTAATTACCTCAAAAGAATCAACGTTTCAGTTTGATAATCTCAAACTTTCATCAGGACAGGCACAATCATTTACAAACCCCAACATATATACCCATAAGGATAAACTTACCCCCACATGTGGTGCATCCGCCTCAATAACGCGGCCTGAGACGTTGCCAAAGGAACCCTTAAATACACATAAAGCACATACATCAATATGCAATAGTAGTGCAAATAAAAACAAAATACAGCAGGGCAGAATTAATCATCATAAGTAAAGCGACAAATAGCCAGTGAGTGCACAAATATAGCTTGCACCCCTGACCAGTTACCAAGTTTTGACATAAGTTATAAAAAGAAAATATTGGATAAACATTGAATATCTGAATATAAGGGGGATTAAGAGTATAATGGAACATGTGAAATATCCATAACTTTTCTTAATTAAGCAGGCATTGCTGTGTGGATCCACTTACTGTGTCCATTAAGGTAAGACAGCAGACATCTCAGAATGTGTAATTTAAATCTAGAACCTGGAGACCACAATTGGCACAAATATCCTCCAGGGGGCCGAAGTAGCACAAAAACCACTCCCACCATTCTAAGTCATACGGCAAAGCAGCCCTATTGTCCTGCTACAATAGTACACACCTGAATTCAGTGATAATAGAGGTGTGGAATAATATTACATGTCTAATGTCTAAACAATCTGTAGCCACCCATATTCAATATCAGATAATAGTGCAAAATCTAACATGCGGTCCAATTAAACCTAAATAGCACAATGTCACTGAAGTAAAATGACTTAACCTAACCCCCAGGGTGGGTGTCAAGTATCAAAGTCTTCAAACGTGACCAAAACATACATGCATATATATCTTGGATCTTGTCCAATTAAAAAGGTATTACAAGAAAAGATTTTCATCTATTTTACATCTGTACTCGTATTAGACAAGATATATATATATATATATATATATATATATATATATATATATATATATATATATATATATATAAAACGAAAAGCCATGAACTGAAATAAAACAGACCATAAATGACAATAAATCAATGGTAGATTGAATACCGGCTTTAAATTATTCTAGTTACATTATTGATTTTTGTGTGTGTAAGTAAGATATCCATATTCATAAAACATCAGAATGTTTCAGCTTTGAACATCAAGACAAGCTACAACTTTTAGAAATCTTAAAGAAAATCTTTCAAAGTATATGTACACCAAATTATTTCTGCACTCAGGGACATAAAGGGACATTTTATGCCACTTTCATTCTAAATACTAAAAATATCCATAGTTGCTCTTACATGAAATTATCTTTAAGACCTTAATTGGGGATTGAAAGTGAGACATATTACAATATCACAACTTTTTTTCACATTGAAATGAAATCCATATCACCATAAAAGGAAATGTAGGGTGTTGTGGACTGAAGAATTATTCAGAATGACTATTGGTACTTGGTTTTTTTTTTTTTTTTTTTGTTGATTTTTTGCTAGTTTGTTTCTTTATTAGGTTTACTTATTACTTTATGGTATTTACATATTGCACAATTGAGATGACAAAATAGGAAAATAATATAATGATCAAATAATAGTAATATCCAAATATTAGAAATAAGAAGGCATATGATTATCTGTTGCTATCCGACTAAAATTTATACCTGCCTTACCTAAGTGTAAAGAAGACAAGACAAATAAAAATCATCAAACTCTCAATATGACCTGAAATAGAAAAGAATACATGTGTTTATTTTTAAATGCATTTAAGGAGTAGTGGTTATGGTGCCACTAGGTTTTGAGCACTGTTTCCTGATTCTTTGTCAAACAGTTTTCAAGCAGTTTAATCAAAACTTGTGGTTTGGTATCAACAGCTCAGCTCTCACTCATCAGAATTTCTAGCAATATCATTTTTTTTTCATATTTTAACACATTCTACTTTTGCATGAGCAACTTCAGTGAGTGTGGGCCAGGATGAGTGTGCCTGGGAGACCACCAATTTGGTAATTCTTCTAGAAAATGGAACGGCTTGCACAGAATAATTGCACTATAATCACTACATTTACATCATTATTTTAATTTTATTATTTATATAGCACCAAAAAATTCCATAGCGCTGTATAATGGGTGAACTAACAGACACATAATTGTAACCAGACAAGAGGACACACAGGAACAGAAGGGTTGAGGGCCCTGCTCAATGAGCTTACATGCTAGATGGAGTGGGGTATAGTGACACAAAGTGTATAAGTAGTGGTAACAAAGTAGGTTGTTGTGTCATGGTTTTGTTATTTAGACAGTTCACCTGAACACAATGATATATGTATTTGACAATAGATAACTGTGATATATGGAATGTCAGATGTATGGCAACTTACTTAGACCTAGTGGAGTTACTAGGGGAAAAAATTTGAAAATTTACTTTTTTCTTGATGTATATCTAAAATGGTAAATGGTAAGCACTAATTAGTGGTTGATATTAATGAAAATGGACATGAAAATATGTGAGTGCATTTAGATCAGCAGATACCAAACCAGCCCCCCACCACCCCAACACACACCAGTACAGGATTTAGGGATACCCCAGTAAAGTGCTTTTATTTTTTTTCAAAAAACACCTTATACACAACAGGGATAGCTCTAAATCCTTTCCTCTAAAGCGGGGTACTGGTTTTGGAACCACTAAGATGGTTGTTGAGAAGGGCATGGGGCAATTACTGCAGCCACTAGCACACATTATAAGCTTTAGCCTCACACCATTATTCTGCTGATTAAAAACTGAGAGGTTATCTGAGATGTCTGATGGCAGAGTACTGCAGGAGTTAAGCAGCCGGTAGTAATTATGCAGGGTCTTTGTTACTCCTGGGCTGTGATGGTTTCTGAATGGGCCAGTGACTCAGATTTACAATGTTTTCCATGCCTGGACTGGCCCACTAGGACAGTCCCAGTAGACTTTAGTATCTGGGACAACCAAGCTACTTGACTGTGATGAATATGTATGCTCTCCCTTGAGGTGTGTATAAGTGCCTGCAGGGTGAGAGAAGACTGTGCTTATGACATTTATAACACATAACAGTAATTATTGGTGTCAATGGAGTCTCTGGATTTCTGTGAATGTTCTGCTAAATTGTGCAGGTTTTACAGCTGGTGGTTGCAGGGATATATAATGGCCCACATCACAACTCCTGCTGGGCCATTTGGTTCTACTTGCCCCCTACCACCTGTTCTACACCCATATTCTAAAGTGAATACCTAATCTTCCCTTTCATGAGATCAAAGATTCATAATATTTGTTAACGCAGGAAGTGTATATGTGTATAACCTCTTCATTACCAAGTATTTTATATATAAAAAAAATGGAATAACATCCGTTTCACATGCAAGACACACAGGTAGCACATGAACAGCAAATACATACAATACATTGTATAAAGATGGCATGTCAATTCTAATTAATTGGTTATGTCTTTGCTGCATTATGCATGAATTTTGTATGTTTGCATTTCTTACAGATTGTTGATTTTATTGCAGATTGTTGTGTTTCCATGAATGTAGTGGTTTCACCAATAAACAGTGAATAAAGATACATTGGTAGTCAAACTGGAAAGCAAAATGTATTTGACAAGATTTAATAGAGGCAATTTTTTTTTATAAATCTTAATTGGTTAGTTTGGCCATAGTCTGTAATTTAATTTTAACTGCAAAATTATTTTGGTAAATCATCCTGTAGTATTGTACTGAGATGCAGATTATTTCATAATTGGGCTGGAATAATACATTCATTACAGTGAACTAGAAACCTGTATTCATAATTGCCGATAGAAAGCTTGATTGAATTGAAACCAGACTGTCAATATGGTTTATCCCTGTGTGTACCTTGAACATTCTTTGCAACATCAATCTCTCTTTCATCCCTCTGAGAATAACAAAGCTTCGGTAACCATCTTTTAAGCATGCCCACTTTTTTTTGTATATTGATCGTTTCAAAAGGTTTCACATGCATGGCATTATCTTGGTATGATGTCTTGGTAACAATCTCTCATTTAATCTAATAGCGGTCATAAAAAAATGAAAGAATCCCTTCTATTTCTATTTATGAAAAAGAGACAAAATAATTGCATAGCCAAAAACTAGCATTTAATCTGTGTTCCACATAACATGATACTATTGATATTAACAAAGTAAAAAATCAGATACAGAGAAAAATGTCTATTATGTGAAGTACCTTTAATGGAGAAAATCTTTTCTTTTTTTCTGAATTGTTAATTATTTTCAATTTATTATAACATATTGCGTATGTTATATATTTAGCAGTAACAATTTAACTTAACCCTTTATAATTAAAGTAAACCATCAGTTGTGGCATATTCTGGCAAAGTGTTACTAGAGGTTATGCTTAGGGCACAGTGTTATAGTAATACATTAAATGTAGAAGTAAAAAAAAAAATAATTGTTATTTTTCCACTTGTTTAATAATGAAAAAAATGCTTCCTTTGGGTTTCATGTTTGTACTAGACATTTATCGGTGCCCAACGCCTCTATTTGCCAAAACATATTTGCCCAATGCAAGCTAAAATTGATAGGGTTTGTAGATGTAGATTTTCCATTGTCTGAAGTAGCATTAAACCTAAGCGAGCCACTGGTACAATAAGCACAGCATTTATGCAGATGTTTTAATAGGGGATAAAAACAATCTCTAAATACATTAAGACTGGAGGTTACTACACTAATACATGTTCTATTCTAAGCAGAAATTGGAACAATACACATATAAGTAAAATGGAGAATTAAACGAATGTTCCAGGTGCCATAGCAACTTCATAGGAATTACGTTTTTATGGTGCAAGGAGGTCTCAGGCATTAGCTTACTTTCAGAGTTTAAACAGTTAATTAGTCTTCAAGCCGGCGCCTGACAACTCTACTGTACAACTACTTATCATAAGGCATATACAATGATGCAACAGTTCAGACCTTACATTGTTTTTTGGATGCTATCTTCCAGAGTGTCTTTTATTGGAAAATGATTGCAAGATATTTTTTGTTTTGCTTATGATGTGGACAGTAATATCAATATACTATAAAGATTTTTCAGTATGCAGCAACGATTGTATTTTTGCAGCTTTTGAAATCTTGTTTAAAAATCGGACTAGTCTTATTTAAGGCAATTTCAAAGTGTGGCTAATGGTGACACAAGGTAACCAAGGAAATGCAATTTGTTGACCTGTATTTAAAGCTATTTTTCAGCTTTTCAATATATATATATATATATATCAGATGGCTGTAAATGTCAGTTCTATGAATAGCAGCATTTTGTCATATTGACAGAAAACTTCCAAAACTACAACAAAATATTCCTTACTTTAAAGAATATTTAAAATAAAATATAATGATTTTTGCAAAATGCTGTTTCACATCTTAAAAATATAACACTTTCTCTATGCTAGGATATTTTTCAGATGGTACAAATGCAAAAAAAAATGTATTTTTGCTTTACTGAGTTGTTTTGGGTGCCACCGATTGTCCCTGTTACTATAGCTACAATTAAATAATATAACATTGTTTTCTTTAAATTGGGAACAAATATAACGAATTGCCATAAAAGTATGATAAGAAATACATTGATTTAATCCTAGTAAAGCTGCTGTTTAATCATTATGGTCATTGTTCAATTATCAATCATAAAACTGTTCGTCTAAACCAGGTGTATGTGGCACTCCAGATAACGTGGACTACATCTCCCATAACAACATAAAAAACAGTGCAGGTGTATGTGAACTCTCAAATGGTAAGATAAAAATGGTTACCCACTCTGGAACATACATTATTTCTACAATAAAGCAGAAAAATAGCAGCAGCTTATAGTGTGGTATGCCAGAGTACAAAACACAGAAATAAAGTTCAGGTAAAAAAAAAAAAAAAAAGTAAAACATAAAGGATTTTTTTTACCTGAAGCTGATGGAAGCTAGGGGGATGGTTAGTGTAGTACTCACCTAAGAGGTTTGCCTTAATGTGGCAGGAGAGTACTTTTTTGTCTCAGGTTTACCAATATTTAGTGAAAAGGGAACAGAAGCAGCAATATTGGAAGATTGATACATTGCAACTGAGAATAATGCTGCTATGAATAAAGTTGGAGACTTGCTGTGAGCTGCTGCTGGTATTTGGTGTTTTGTAAAGTGGTATAAGAAGCTGAGAAATCCTTGGATCACCGCAGAAGAACTTTCTATTCCTGCCCTTAAGTTTAAGTGCACGTCCAAGTGACTCAATATGTGTGTACTTTATTTCTGTGTTTTGTACTCTGGCATATGCGCTGATGCTATTTTTTGCTTTATTGTAGAAATATATGTTCCAGAGTGGGTAATCATTTTTATCTTACCGTTTGAATGTTCACATACACCTGCACTGTTTATGTTTATATGATTGTGTGTTGTGTGGAGTGAAACAACAGCGGGTGTACACATTACACTCTTGTTTGTACTTTACCTCTGCACTGTATCGTTTTATTTGATTCTTCTCTCATAATGCTCTTACAGCCATAATGCTGGCAAAGCATCGGGGAGGTGTAGTCCGCAACATCTGCATTGTCACTGGTCTAAACCCTTTAATCCTTACTGCATTTTATTGACCCATCACTACCATGTGCTTTTTTTAATGTTATTTTAATGCAACACTTATTTGAACTGTGGAATAATAACTAAAATATCAAATTGGGACATCTATTTCTATTCCAAGATAATGAGAAAAAAAATATTGATATATGTTCACTGTTGGTTTCACAAAAGCAATTGTTTTTTTTAAAGAAATATTGGGTGTAATGAAAAGTTAAGACATTAAACACTAATCAGTGTCTTGTATTATTTATTCTGAAGCATTTACAAAGCAACATGATATTTTCAGATGTAGTTGAGACATATATAAACTATGAATAATACTGCTTGATGGAATTTTAAATTAATCCAATAGCATTTTGAGAGTGCAACTGTACATAAATGCTTTCATAAAATATAAGTCTGTGTACTTTGGTATAATGCTGAAATTCCGTGAAATGCATATCTATGCCAGATAAGGTATTACAAGTTGCTACTAGAGTCTTCAAACATGTTCTGAAGAGAACATATAGTACATGTTCTCCTTTCTTTTAGAAAAAACATGTGATTTATATTTGACTTGGAGATTTGTTTTGTTGCAAACTGCAATTCGTGCGAATTTGGTCAGATCGTGTGATCATTTCAGTTCTTGAACTCTGAGCTGTAGTATAGTCGTATCATGGAACAAATGAAATGCGCAATGGTTGTGCATGTTTATTTTGATTTGTGATTCTGATTTTATCCCATGGTGTCAAAAACGAAATGATTGATGGGGAAAAAAAGATGATTGATTGCTAAGGAAAGTAACTAAATGTTGATTTTATTCATAAATGTGAGAAGTGACGAAAAGTAGGGGAAAAAGAGAAGCAGTTAAAATAAATACCTATTTACTTTTTCTCATTTGATCTGTGAACCAAGTGGAAGGAAAATGTGCACTGTAAAATGTTATATTACTTATATATTTGCAGTACACAGGCCCATTTTAGCATTTTCCAAATTTGTTTTGTAAATTGAATTGGGGCAAGTCGAATTGTTATATGGCCAAAATTCCACCATTGCAAAATGTTGTTTGTTTTTGGCAGAAGTGATTTGCCTGGAACAAAGGTTTTGCAATTTTGTACAAGTCTAATTTATATAAAACTGTCTCTTACTCTATCTTTAAGGGCCACCCTCCACTCTCACCTTCTAGTTCTGCTACTTTCCAACTGTGTTGCTTGGTTACTGCCCTTCCTATGCTTTTTTTGTAAATATGTTTTTTATTTGTTTTTTCAGAAATAAGTAACGTTGAGACTCGCAGGTCTCTATAGACACATTGAATATAGTCACATGTGCACAACTTGTGCATAGACTGGTTCTTGAGAGTACAGAAAGTCATTTGGGCTTGCAGACCCGCATTGTTGATGGACGCACAGGTCCCCTGTACGGTTCATTTTGTGTTTATATGTGTTATCTGGTTATCTCACATCAGTGTTGCAGTGCATTAGGTGGAGGTTCACTGGTCTTGGTTAGACCTCAAGTAGTAAGTTAGCATTGTTGAGAAACCAGTTGTAGACACACAGGTCTGTGGTCTCAGTGGTAACGTAAGGGCTAGTAGGTCCCATGGCTCATGGTGAGCAACAACAGTAATTATAGAGCCTTTTGTGTGCTAGAGTTCAAGAGTGGCGTTTGTCACTTGGTGTGTTACTGTATGTGTTTTCCTGGTTATCTTGCCTTGGTATGTTCCAAGGATGTGTATTGGGAAACGAGGAGGGGGTAGGAATGCAGGGTAGGGAGAGTAGGGGAGGGGGAGATGGTGAGTCAGTCAGTCGCGAACGTCTTGGTTGTACTGAAGTTTATTGGCAAAGTCGGCCTTAGCAGTGGTCAGGATCCAGTGTGTCCAGATTTTGCTGTATGTTGTGGGGGTGTGTGTGTTGCTCAACTTTAGCTCCTCCACTGCCCTCAGGAACTCCATTTGGTGGAATCATGCCCGGAGAGGGGGTGATCGGTTGTTTCCAATACTGGGGGACAACTTGCTTGGCTACGTTTAGTATGCGGATGGTCATGGATTTTTTGTATTTGGATCTAGGGGCAGTTGTGTGGTGAAGGAGCATCTCTGCTGGATCTAGGAGGGGTGGCCTGTCAGAAAACTCCTCCAGCATTCTGTGTATCCCTTCCCAGATCTAATCTTTTTGCAGTCCCACCACAGGTGAATGGTGGTGCCCACTTCCCTTTAACATTTCCAGCATACACTGGGGTGGCGGGGGTCAATGGAGTGTAAGAGGTTCGGTGTGCGGTACCAGTTGGTCAAGAGTTTGTATGCGGTCTCTTGTGTTTTACTGTAAAAAGAGCAGTGGTGTGAGATAGCAGATCTTTTCCCAATCCACGTCAGTGAATGTCCTGTGTAGGGCCATCTCCCACTTGCTCATTAACAGTGGGGATTCGGTGGGGGTCTCTCTCTGAAGCTTGGAATATAGAAAAGAGATCCCGCAAGCCCTTTTGAATGTGGTGCGGTCACATGTGAGTGCGCTGCCCTTGGGGAGGGTTTGAACAAAGTGGGTTAGCTGTGTGTATTTATATTGCCTAGTAGTTCTGGTAACTTTTTGTATTTATTATTTGTCAGTATGTGGTGTAGTCGAGGGATTGGAGCCGGTATAAGGTCTCTGAGCGTGTTCGGGTCTAGTCCTGGCTGGAAGTCCTTGTTGTGTGTTAGCGGGAGCAGTGGGGACGGGTAGGGTGCCAGTCCGTGGGTCCGGGATGCTCTTCGCCATAATGTCAGTGTGTGTTTCGTGCACGGGGACAGCCCCTGTAAGCCCAGGGCCCTGGGGTTCCAGGGAAGGGTCGAGAGGGGTCTCCCGGTCCCTCCCTCCTCTGCCACCTTCCACAGCTTGTGGACCCGAGGTTTTGTCCATTCCATTACCTGCTGGAGGTGTGAAGCCATGTAGTACAGGTAGAAGTCCGGCAGCACCAGGCCTCCCCTGTCTTTGGGGGAGGGTGAGAGCAGCGAATTTCATCCGTGACCTGTGCCCATTCCATATATAGCGGCCCATGTTGGTTCTAAGGGAGTTAAAGAAAGGCTTGGGGATAGTGATAGGGATGGCTTGTAGGAGCTATAGGAGGTGTGGGAGTTCATTTTTATGACTTGGACCCTCCCCAGCAATGATATGTGTGGGTATGCCCAGGCCTTCATCTCCTGTTGGAATATCTCAAGCATGGGGGTAAAGTTTTCCCTATATAGGTCTCCGCTCTTCTTGGTCAACCAGGTGCCAAGGTACCGGATCTTATGTGCGGACTATTGGAATGGGTAGCTACGGCGGAGCCTGTCTGCTCTGTCAGTTGCTAGTGAGACATTTATGATGTATGATTTGGAGAGGTTGATCTTTAGGTTGGAAATGGTGGCTGCATGGTTTCAGGTGTGGACACAAAGAAGAGGAGGTCGTCCGCGTATGCGGCCATCTTGTGCTGTGTCTCCAGTGTTAACCCCGCGTATGTCGCTGTCATGTCTGATGTGTGTTAGGAAGGGTTCGGCCCTTCCTATGTTTATACGCCCAACTCATCTAGAAAGGAAGCCCTTTTGAGTAGGGTCCTTGTCAACCTATTGTTCCTGAAACTTGTCTTATTATTTCTTATTGTCTCATTTATTGTTGAATGTCCCCCTTTATAATATAGTAAAGCACTGCGGAATAAGTAGGTGCTATATAAATACAAATAATACTAATAATAATTTGCCTTAAAGGGTTGCAACTAGTTAGAAACTTTTACATTTGTTATGCATTTATTTCGATAATGCATTACAAATATATGTAAAAACAATCAAAAATAATATAAGAAAAATACTCACATTTGAAGTTTCTGGCATTGTTTCATAAAAATAGCACAGCACAGACAAAATGCTCCTGGAAATCAGCCATTACAAAAAGCTCAAAACGCTATTCTACTGCACTTTTCACAGTTATATCTTTATGCCATACATTCTTTAACAGTAGGGCTTTATGGTCACATCCCTATATAAGTTGAAATTTCATTATTATCTTTTTATTTATAAAAACTGTTACCTAAACTACAACTCCATGAAACAGTAACTGTGTGTCCTGATTACATGAACAATTGTGTATTAGAAAGCACTGAAGTTTAGAATGGATTTACAGAAGTGGAGTAGTGACATCTCATATTTTATCATCGTACCAAGAAAACAAGACAGCATTTTAAAATAGGGGCTGGTTAAACAGATAAGGCAGATTTAATATGCTGAAGGCTGAACAATATAGTTTTAAACATGGGGGTAGGGGTAATGCAACTTTTCTCCATCTCCCAGCTTTCTGCAGTATATCTATTTATAGACATTTAAATTTGTATAACAACTTTATTATTCTATACCTAATGTATAAAGATACTTAGTTCATATTGATTTTAAAGTAGTCTGAGACAGAGAGTTTGTCTTCAAGGATCTCCTTATCTAGTTATGCCAGTCTTGATGAATTAAACCCCTTATTAAGTATCAAACAGTCAACAGCTCTCATTACTAAAGAATGGTCATAGCAAGTGACACTTACTAACTATACATCAGTGCCTAACAGAAAATTTAATAATAATCTTTCCAGTTTTTCTGTAGTGTCTGTAAAATTATGCAAGAAATAATACATATATGTTTTGGTTTTATTGTTTAAATATGTTAGTGATGGTTCTAAATAGGGTTCTAAATATTTAAACATTTTAGGCAAATCCTTAAATTCTAAATAGCTTTTTAACCCCTTAAGGACTGAGCCAAATGTACACATTGTGATCAAAACATAAAGAAAACCTGGAATTTGACTATATGTCTTTTCAACCGTAATTCACCTCTTTTATATTAAGTGCACCCACACTTATTATCTATCATTTTATTCAGGGGAAACAGGGCTTTCATTTAACATCAAATATTTAGCGATGAAACATAATTTAAGATGAATAAAATAAAAAAAAATGAGAAAAAAATAACTTTTGTTATTTTTTTTAGTTCTACCTGACTTGTTTTCGGATTTCTTCCCCCCTCCCCCAATACAGTAAAATTGCACATTTTAGAGTGGCCATTTATTGTAGCCAGCCTAAGGCACACCTGTGCAATAATCATGCTGTCTAATCAGCATCTTGATATGCCACACCTGTGAGGTGGATGGATTATCTTGGCAAAGGAGAAGTGCTCACTAACGCATATTTAGACAGATTTGTGAACAATATTTGAGAGAAATAGGCCTAGAAACTAGACAGTGCCCCCACTTACAGTCTCTATACCCTGAATTGTAATGCTCCGTTTAATGTAAAGCCGTAAATTGCTAAATCATGGAGCGTAATAAGAACTAAAAATAATAAATAAACTTTATTGGTCCCTCTTGGGGAATAGGGAGAATATAACATAAACTCCCAAAAATAAGCTTGTAATGAAAACGTTTTTTTCTTAAAATTACTTTCTTTTTCATTACAAGCTTATTTTTGGGAGTTTATGTTATATTCTCCCTATTCCCTAAGAGGGACCAATAAAGTGTATTTATTATTTTTAGTTCTTATTACGCTCCATGATTTAGCAATTTACGGCTTTACATTAAACGGAGCATTACAATTCAGGGTATAGAGACTGTAAGTGGGGGCACTGTCTAGTTAACCCATTCCAGCCTCTACTTTATCTGCTATTATCACATAGGGTTATGCCCTTTATACCCGTCAATCACTACACCCTCGATGAGTGACTGATCACTCACCGCGGCTGTACTATTTCTAGGCAATTATAATAACCTTATTAGGTCATCCCATGTTCCATGGACACTCAGAAATAGAGAACAGCTTATAACATACATTGTCATCTGTTCATGTCACTCAAGATCAACCACACCTCAGTGTAAAATGCGTGTAAGAGACATTTCCAAAATATAGCATAGTTTACATTTCCCTCTGTTTATGGTTTGACGTAAAACCATAACATAAAAGAGTGTTGTCCTACCCAGGCACACACCATTCATATCACATTCATTGAGCACAAGAAGAGATGTTCTCATGTTAGAACTCTATATGAGAATCCATGGAAGATTGAGATCTACTATAATTTACAAACTATAAACAAGTATCTCTATATCCCTCTGGTGTATATCTTATTGTATAATCTATTATATCTGAAATCTGTTTTTAACTGTAAAACATCTTCATTAGACTAATATCACTAATGAAATGAGCAATTTTACTGTAAACTATAATTTGTAGATAATTACCGAACATTTAACTGATACTCAATAAATTACACTTTAACCTAACTTTGTATCCTGACAATGCATTAACATCACTGATGTAGATAATCAGAAACTACTACCTGCTTACTATCATTTACATTTGTATATAAACCAATATCAGAGTATATACGTTTGATAAAATACAAATTTCAAATCACTAACATATCCTAATATAGAGAAGGAAACAATGTTCTTAAACTCCCAAAAACTTATTTTAACTAGGCTGCTACATCCTTAGCACTTATTAGTCATAAATCAGATATTTCTAAAACTAACTCTGTACTTGGTTCCCAGTAGAATAATTCATGGTATAAGACTTGTAAGACCTTAGATGTTCTTCCTAAAACTCTTATTATTTTCTGTGAAGTAAATTATCAGCTCCTAAAACAATATACCACACCTCTAATGTTTACTTACAAAAATGACTAAATCATTTAAATACATTATATTCTGCTTTCACAACATTAATCATTACATCATTACACCTCTTGTGATGCCTTGTTAATGTAAAACAACATTAATAGTTTCCTATATCAAATAAAGTAGGATTGTCCAAATGATCATCACACATTTGTTCTGACAAATCTCACTTCCTAGTATACCTCTATACATCCTCAAATGAAATATTATTTCTTCTGAGATCATTGGGTTTTACTACCCAGAATCCTATCATTCCTAGTCCAAGCATTATAGACTCAGGAGAACGAAAGCAAAAAAGACAGTTGTTTCTTTATTTGCATGTGGGTTTACTTCTCTTCTACATATTCATTAGTAACCTATTAAAAAAAAAAAAAAATGCAGTATCAATTTCATGGCCTAAAACCCAAAATGTTGACATATATTGGTCTGCAATACCCATAAACCAATTGTGTTTATTCTTAGTACATAAATCATTTAATAATAGTTTGCACTTGTACCATGCAATTTAGCAAGGCCTCATAATTTGCTTTGCAATAATCATTTCTGTAAAAGTTTTATATATATATTTTCAGTTTCAAATTAAACATATATTCTTAATTAATCATATTTTATTTACAATTGATCATACACCCCTTTTAAAACTTTTTAACATTTTGGAGGTATAATATCTTTACCTACGTAAATGCTTACTTCATTCTTTTTTTTTATATTCTTTATTTTTGTTGTGCATGTAATAACAGTAGGCTTGCTCAGCCACAATAGTAATCGCAAGCATATTGAACAGGTAAACATAAAATGGCATACGAATAGACAGCACAATTTTTGTGTAGATGATGATGTTAGGAATAGACAGTGTAGAGACAGAATATATTGTAGGTTTCAAGCTTTTCCTGTCTATGGTGGTTATGTAAGTTAAGGTTCAATGTTTATAGTACAAGCTAGGCAAATTAGAAGTTTAATGCTGACATATGGGCAGGCTTAGACAATGTTTATAGTACATGCTAGGTAGATTAAAGTAGACATTTTTGTGAGTGTCATGTAAAATTAGTAAACGTACAAAATATAAAATAACATTCAAGCTAGGTCTATGTAGGTCGCTTTAAAGAAGCTATCACCCTGATTGATCTGGGTTAACTGGGATGCCTCAGTAGGAAGGAGCCGGCATCATGGTGGTCCCGAGACCTCACAGATAGGGGAAGTCCCACAATTATCCAATACCTGCTTTGCTATGTCTGTGTAGCAGGGATCGAGTGTACATCAGAGCAGGCATCAGAGCATAGTCCATCCATGCTTCACTGAGCTTGCCACTTTTAGACATCTGGAGGCTGGTGTCAGCCATGGTAGGGAGCTGGGTGTTGTCCGCATGAGCTTGCTGCTTTCTGGGTCATCTTGTTGCAGGCTGGGTGGGAGGTGAGTATGAGGTCGGTCCTCTTGCAGGGGTATCTCGCTTGGCGTCAGGCTTGGTCCTCCCTGGCGGGGATGTTCGGTGCGCGGTGTTCCATCCCCTCAGTGCAGCAGCTGTCACCTACTTGCTTGAATCGCCCGTGCAGCTCGCCGCTGGCTTGGATGGCTGTGGGGGTAGGTGAGGGTTTTTCCATCCCTCTGTGTTGCTGGGTCGGCGGGAAGGAGCCTCGTTGTTAATTGTAAGTGCGAGGAGGGAGCAGGTCTTCCCTCTGCCACCCGCGCACATGGCGTCCGCCATTTTGGACTCATGGCGTCCCCAACCCCACCTGCGATATCCCGGTCAGGGTCACAGGGTGAGGACTGGAATCACCCCCACCGGTCCATGGGGGGGGGGGACAGGGCCGGGTCTGCACGGGTTTGGGCCTCTGGCTGGGTTTTTTGATGCAGGATAGTGGGGCAGCGGCTGTCTGCCCCACTCACCGCCGGAGAAGGCCCCAACTGGGGCAATGAGAGTTTCTACTCCAGGGGACTGAAGGTCGACGAGCCAGCCTCTCCCTGGATCCAGTAGTCCCTTTGCTCTGGGTACCATCGCTGTCAGTCTGTTTTTAGGTGGAAAGACATATTTTAGTAGTTTATTCTTAGATGCGCTGCAGGAGCTGCTCTTGCTTGTGACCTTCCAGCTCAGCGGTCCGGCCCCGCCCCTTCATTATTTTTTTTAATATACTAAACTATATTAATTTAATCATGACATACATTTGCTGCTTTAACATAACTTATAAAAATTTAGAGAGCATATGTCTAACCAAAGAATATCAAATCACACATTTTTTAATCTCTATGTAAATACTTTTATTTTACTTTATGAAACATAATTTTTCAATTGTGCTTCCTTTACACTAGACTATAATCTTCAATTTCTTAATAAACATTATTGGATAAGCATATGTATGTCCAGACTTTGCAAAATATAGTAATCCATTATCTGTCATGATATTAAAATCTCATTCTCATTAATTAAATCAAAGATTTTAAATCAACCCCCGAAGTAACAAGGAATACATCCTTTTTCTTTCCTTCAGTAAAATGATTGGAGTTACTCTATATTTGCTTACACTCAATATAACATACATTGCATGTTCCTAACAACTACAACATTAGTGTATCTCATTCTGCCATACACTTAACCTTGAGTTATATATTTCCTTTATCTAATTTTCTTTTGAATGACTGATCTAAAACAATAAAACCGTACAGACTAAGAATAAAATCAAACAAATATAATTGCATATTCAAGTTATATTCTTTTCTCTGGAATCACTGTGTGCAAACCTATTTGCACATAAATTCATGCTTACAGCTCACATCTTGAATAGTTCATATTTTGTTTTTATAATTACGTGTATTAAAGTTCCTTCCTTGGTTTCCTCTAACTTTTGGATTAGCTACATTTTTTAAAAAAAATCTAAATATGTCCTTTTTTATATTTTAGCTAAATGTTTCTCTACTTGTCTCATTAGGAGTGTAGATACCTTATGATAATTTTTATTCAACTTTGTGTCTATCCTTTTTTCAGTATTCTTAATGAATTCATTTAATTTACTAATTACTCTTGATTTCATATCATGAATAAAATATCGTCAGGATCTTAACAAATGCCCTTTTTTAAACAAAAATAACAATTACTTTTAGATGTGATGTCTTTTTTTATGACATCTGCATTTTCTCTCTACAGTCTGACAGAGGGTCTGTATTACTCTTTTACAATGAGTCAAAGAAGGAGGAGGGTTGTCAAATCTGGGCTCTTTTGTCTGCCTAACTTCACAAGCCATGTTAACCCCATGTTTGCTGCTCTCTGTTTTTTATCAAAAATTTTACATCTTTAGAGGTCCGATTGAGGGGAAATCTTCTCAATATCTACTGGTTTTAGAATTAAGTTGTAATCACATTTTGTGATTACACACAATTGTTTTACTTAATTTCTTAATTTGCAAATCACTTCAGATTTAAGATGTAACTGTTCTTTTAAATCACTTACTTGTTCTGATACATGTTTGCATTTAGTGCATGAGTTTTCCGTTACCTTCATATTAAACCTTTCCTATAAAACTGTTTTTGTATTTGCTGACTGCCACACTGAGACAATTCTGTTTTTAATATTAGTGCATTAAAAGTATCCACTAATTTTAAGACATTTCTGATCTTCTGCTTTTCCTTACTAGCACATATTAGTATTTTGTCAATTAACCTGTTTACATTTTCACATTGATCTCACAAACTTTGCCATAATTCTATATTTGAATAGCTGTTATTAAATGCAAACTGCAATTTACTTTTCTTTGCAATATAATTTATGAATTCCATTGTTACTCACCAAGTCTTAGCTTTTGTCTGTATGTGTCCTTGCTTCTCTCACACAGCTGTGCAGACTCTGATTATTATTCTGGAAATCTGCCAGATCTTCATCGTGCTGGTTTGCAAAACCCACGTTGCTTGAGATTTGTCTTTCAGGAACATAAAATCTTGAACAGTCTTCGTGAAACTCTCTAGATTCTTTTTTTCTTCAACAAGTTTCAGTTCACACTTCAGTCCAGCTCTGAGCACTCTCTCTTCTTTCCCCTATTTTGAAGCATGAAAAAACTTAGATAAAACTGTCTGGTTTCATCAAAATATACAGAAAAGAAACCTGGGGAAAAAAAACACTGGCTGACTTAGCCAATATGTAAAAAAAATGAACTTTTAAAATATTTATTTTGCTTGATACTTATTTATATGTATGTAAATTCTTCTTTCTTATGGTTGAGTGGCTCGCCTTGTATCATGCATATTATAGTTCTTCTGTGTCACTTAAACATATAACACAATCCGATTTTCCTAGCTTTTCTTATAAAATAAATTTATTCCTCTTGCTTTGCAAATACAAATACAGTACTTGCAATGTTATTGATGTTAAATAGGTCAACAGCTGATGGTGCCTGCTGGAAATTCAGAGTGTGAAGACACTTTGTCTTGGTGTTCCTTGTCTCAGTGTCTGCCTCATTCTCCTAGTCTCTCCCTTACATAGATACTACATTCTACATATACAACACCAAAATGGCTGTGTAAGCATTACAAAGTCATTGCTCTTGATACAATATGCTTGTTGGCAGTTCTAATAACCTTATTAGGTCATCCCATGTTCCATGTTCCATGGACACTCAGAAATAGAGAAGGGCTTATAACTAGTGATGTCCCGAACAGTTCGCCAGGAACCGTTCGCCTGCGAACAACATAGCGTGTTCGCGGTCGCAAACATGCGCGGTGTTAGGTCCGCCCCCTATTTGTCATGGAGCTGGGAGGGTCTAGGAGGGAGGGTCTGCTGCTGATTGGCTGGAATGTGTCTGCTGACTGTGAGGTACAGGGTCAAAGTTTACTCAATGATGACGAATAGGGGCGGACCGAACAAATATAATAGGTTAGCTTTCAATCTCTCTGTTTATTATAAAAGTTTGTCTTTTTTTTAATGAAAGTTGGTGATTTAACAGGATATTACAAAATTCTTAATACCCGCGCATAATCTCATGTCAGATATTATGCTACACTTAGCATAAGAATATAATTTTAACATATTTTCATATATTAGTATCTTGTTTGTACTTTTACATTGTGAACAAGGGATACATGGAAATTATTAAATTATAGTTATTAAATGTAAACTTGTGTTTAAATTAGACTTGTGCAATTTTTCGGTTCTTCCAAACTAAATTTTTCATATTGATGCTCCTAAATGGGTAGACATTTACTAAACTCTTTATTCACTATATTCACTTGTTATTCTGACAAATTTCAAAATTACTTTTTTTGTGCGTATTTTCGCACAAGAGGAAAATACTACTTTTGGTTCATAAATTTATTTAGTTGGAACAGTAATTATTATTCGTTGAATGTTTACATTGTATATATGTTTTTTGTTTATTTTTGTCTGAGAGGGTTAAGATTTATGTTTGTATGAATTATTTCTATTTAGTTGGATTTGTATTCAGTAGCCACAAAGTTAAAATACAATGCCATGGAGATCAGAGAAACTTCTTCAAATTATTACCTTAAACTAAGCTTTTGTGGTTTCTAAACCTTTTTATAAGTTAGCTGCTCAAGGTAACCCAAACAGGTCTATTAACAAAGACTTTTAAAATAATGTAAGCTAAAAAACATTTAACATTTCAAAATGGTTCTGTTGCCTTTCATTAACTTTGATAATGGTGTTTGATTGTCAAGGTGCAATCTGAGTCAAGAATGATGTCAGTATATAAAAATTGACAAAGGTACTGAACAGTAAGTGGGCCAACAACTAAAAGCAAAGCAAAGAAAAAGCAATGTCATGTATGTGTGTTAATGGAAGTTGTGAGGATATTTATGAGGTGATAAATATTAAAAATAATATTTTCATAAAAATTATCAAAATTATTTTTGATTATATCAAAATTGATATCTTGGCACTTTTTCCCCTATTAATTTAAAGCTGAGAATTGCCCACTATTTTAATTCTCATAGATCCTAGAGTAAGCTCATTAGAGGATTTTTATCTCACACATTAATCACAAATTAATTACAAAAATATAATTTATTGTGAAAATAAAATAATAATAATATGTAACATGCATGACAATAATCATAGAATATTTAGGTATAACATAAGTATACAATATTTCAGTGGTTTAACACAATTACAGACAGCTAAATAGCAACAGTTACATGGACATGAATGCAGTTTCTAACAAGATTTATGACAGGAAACTTTACTTTGAAATCAACTTAACACATAACACAGGATCTCACAGTAGCACAGCGTAAAGCAATAAAAACTTTGTCTGACAGTCAAATCCCACTGGATTAACTCATTTGCTGCTGTTCAATTCTCATAGGCAAGATATCCTTTTATATTGCGATGACAAATACTATATTTCTCATACTATATCATTGACCATTCCTATATCCATCCAATAAGAATAATTCTAACCAGACTTTACGTTTGCAGAATTTTAACTTCCTTAACCCCTTAAGGACCAAACTTCTGGAATAAAAGGGAATCATGACATGTCACACATGTCATGTGTCCTTAAGGGGTTAAAGGAACACTATAGTCCCCTAAATTACTTTAGCTAAATAAAGCAGTTTTAGTGCATAGATCATTCCCCTGCAATTTCACTGCTCAATTCACTGTCATTTAGGAGTTAAATCACTTTGTTTCTGTTTATGCAGCCCTAGCCACACCTCCCCTGGCTATGATTGACAGAGCCTGCATGAAAACAAAAACTGGTTTCACTTTCAAACAGATGTAATTTACCTTAAATAATTGTATCTCAATCTCTAAATTGAACTTTAATCACATACAGGAGGCTCTTGCAGGGTCTAGCAAGCTATTAACATAGCAGGGGATAAGAAAATCTTAATTAAACAGAACTTGCAATAAAGAAAGCCTAAATAGGGCTCTCTTTACAGGAAGTGTTTATGGAAGGCTGTGCAAGTCACATGCAGGGAGGTTTGACTAGGGTTCATAAACAAAGGGATTTAACTCCTAAATGGCAGAGGATTGAGCAGTGAGGCTGCAGGGGCATGTTCTATACACCAAAACTGCTTCATTAAGCTAAAGTTGTTCAGGTGACTATAGTGTCCCTTTAATTAAGATTCACTATTTCTAAATTACGTAAGCTAATATATCTGGATAATTGCCTGGTATTCTATTTTTAAAGTTAAAAGTAATCTAGAGTTCATTGGTCCACCTGCAGGAATGGAATTATGATTTCTACATATTATTAACAAATCATGACTCCTATGTTGGAATCACCAGCTTTTATCCAAGTATATTCTGCCTTTTAGTGAAATCAATACATTTAATTTAATAAGATTAAATAAAACCAGCATAATTACCAGTTATGTTGTAGAGTTTCTATCAGATTTGAAGATACATACCAGGAATTTTGAATGCAAGTAAGATAAGGGATTGTATGAAAATAGAAAATATTTCAGAGTTATGAAGTCGTGTTAGTTTGGAAAGATACAAAGAATTAGGTGTGTCCAGGTTTAACTCCAGATGTTAGATCTTAGATGGTACATGTGAGTCCATCCTCAGTGTGTGAGAGTTCCTCTCTCTCCTTTGTCCTTAAATTTTAAAGGAGAAGTTCTCTATACATCACCAGTTAATAGGACCAATAGAGAACAGTGGGCGTGTCTTCCCTACAGACTATTATCTAGATTTTGATCAGTAGATGGCGCAATTACATCACAGAAAATTCTTGTTAAGGGTCCATTTACCTTTTTGTATAATGGGTTAACTGTATTTCGTGATGCATTTGACATCATCTTGGTTATCTTTTATGGTTACCTATTCGTCAAAGACATGTCACTTCAAAGCCTTTTCTTTGGTTTTTCCAGTCTGAGCATCTCCAATTTTGGCTATACATTAGATTTCTGACATGTCCTAAACTCTTCTTTACCTCTCATATAATGGATCCGTTAGTTTTTTTTTTTTTAAAGTAAAATTAATTACTTTAGTGTTATCTGTCTTGTGTGTAGCACTTTGTAATGTTACACATGTGATATACATGTCTATTACACATATTCCACCAACGTTAGTAAACATTATGACATTTCTTCATTGATTATATATCCATGAATATTCTATATTAATATATTAATAACTAATTATATATGATTAATATACTTATAGTTAGTTATATGTAGATAGTGTGTGTGTATGTATATATATATATATATATATATATATATATATATATATATAGGGAGTGCAGAATTATTAGGCAAATGAGTATTTTGACCACATCATCCTCTTTATGCATGATGTCTTACTCCAAGCTGTATAGGCTCGAAAGCCTACTACCAATTAAGCATATTAGGTGATGTGCATCTCTGTAATGAGAAGGGGTGTGGTCTAATGACATCAACACCCTATATCAGGTGTGCATAATTATTAGGCAACTTCCTTTCCTTTGGCAAAATGGGTCAAAAGAAGTACTTGACAGGCTCAGAAAAGTCAAAAATAGTGAGATATCTTGCAGAGGGATGCAGCACTCTTAAAATTGCAAAGCTTCTGAAGCGTGATCATTGAAAAATCAAGCTTTTCATTCAAAATAGTCAACAGGGTCGCAAGAAGCGTGTGGAGAAACCAAGGCGCAAAATAACTGCCCATGAACTGAGAAAAGTCAAGCGTGCAGCTGCCAAGATGCCACTTGCCACCAGTTTGGCCATATTTCAGAGCTGCAACATCACTGGAGTGCCCAAAAGCACAAGGTGTGCAATACTCAGAGACATGGCCAAGGTAAGAAAGGCTGAAAGACGACCACCACTGAACAAGACACACAAGCTGAAACGTCAAGACTGGGCCAAGAAATATCTCAAGATTGATTTTTCTAAGGTTTTATGGACTGATGAAATGAGAGTGAGTCTTGATGGGCCAGATGGATGGATTGGTAAAGGGCAGAGAGCTCCAGTCCGACTCAGACGCCAGCAAGGAGGAGGTGGAGTACTGGTTTGGGCTGGTATCATCAAAGATGAGCTTGTGGGGCCTTTTCGGGTTGAGGATGGAGTCAAGCTCAACTCCCAGTCCTACTGCCAGTTTCTGGAAGACACCTTCTTCAAGCAGTGGTACAGGAAGAAGTCTGCATCCTTCAAGAAAAACATGATTTTCATGCAGGACAATGCACCATCACACGCGTCCAGGTACTCCACAACGTGGCTGGCAAGAAAGGGTATAAAAGAAGAAAATCTAATGACATGGCCTCCTTGTTCACCTGATCTGAACCCCATTGAGAACCTGTGGTCCATCATCAAATGTGAGATTTACAAGGAGGGAAAACAGTACACCTCTCTGAACAGTGTCTGGGAGGCTGTGGTTGCTGCTGCACGCAATGTTGATGGTGAACAGATCAAAACACTGACAGAATCCATGCATGGCAGGCTTCCTTGCAAAGAAAGGGGGCTATATTGGTCACTGATTTGTTTTTGTTATGTTTTTGAATGTCAGAAATGTATATTTGTGAATGTTGAGATGTTATATTGGTTTCACTGGTAAAAATAAATAATTGAAATGGGTATATATTTGTTTTTTGTTAAGTTGCCTAATAATTATGCACAGTAATAGTCACCTGCACACACAGATATCCCCCTAAAATAGCTATAACTAAAAACAAACTAAAAACTACTTCCAAAAAATATTCAGCTTTGATATTAATGAGTTTTTTGGGTTCATTGAGAACATGGTTGTTGTTCAATAATAAAATTAATCCTCAAAAATACAACTTGCCTAATAATTCTGCACTCCCTGTATATATATATATATATATATATATATATATATATATATATATATATATATATATAGATAGATAGATATAGATATAGATATATATAGATATATAGATATATAGATATATAGATATATAGATATACAGATATACAGATATATATATATGTCTCTGGGTTGTTGCATTCAACTCCCCACCCTCCCGCTATAGACATCATGTGTTTTTTCTGGTCTTATCACTGACAATGTTTCCATAAGTTGCATTCCTTAGCTCCGGCTTGAATGAATGGAGTTACAGAGAGAATTTTATTTTGTCTGTCTTTGCATTGTAATACAAAATTAAGTCTGTTTGTGACTTACAGTATACACTTTTAATTTCTGTCTTAACATAAAATGTCTGCCAGTATAAATATACTGACAAGGTCATACAAATCTATTGAACTCTGACTAAACTCGAGGACTTGGGATACCTCCCACCCACTTTATACACACACCCAAGTGCTGTCAATTTTGTATGAGTGTATATATCTATATCATCATCCTCATCATCATCCTTCCAATTAAAAATATTTTTATGAACAAAAATAACCTGCCATAAATGCATAAAAAACATAAAACCTTGAAAAAGATCCATTTAGGGCAGTTGTCTTGAACTTTACATTTAAAAAAAACTAACTAAATTAATAGTTTTTTTTTAATGTTTTTTTTTTTTTTTAGCACACTGTGCAGTGTTAGAAATAGTGGGCATTTATATGCATTACTAGGTGGGCATACTTTTGTGTGTTTTTTGTACTGAGTTAGATATATTAGTTAGATATATTAGTGAAAGAGGAATTTTGCATTCCAGTGGCACTTTATGTAGAGTACTGGAATTCACAGTGTACAATGGAATTGAAATAGCTTGGGTGAGGGTTGACACATTAAATTACCCATGCTGTTATACACCTGAAAGACCAAAATCTCAAGAAAAGCATGGGAAGTTTCAAATCTGATACGTATTACAATATCAAGCTAATTTTTTTTAGAAACTTTTAAACTCTTACCTTAACCCCCATTCTTGTAGCATTGATACTATTACAGTTGCTAATTTACTTGCCTTTCTGAGAAGGAGGGGGTGGCTTTTTCACTGGTTTCATTCAAACTGCTTCAGCAACATCACTTCAGTGATTGTACTCAAGAAGAGCACCAGAGAGCACCATTCCCCCAGCTCTCTTTTTGAATGCATGTCTTCCCATGGGAGGGCAGCGCAATGCAGATGTTATTTGGGAGCTTTTGTCTCTTCTTACCAGCTATTTTAGAAGGAACCACTAGTGCAATGTCAGCTCAACAGCAACAGGTGCTGTGCAGCTGGAGTGTCTGTTAGTTGACTTCTGGTAAGAGGGATAGTTGTTCAGTTACAAATTTGCCTCCTCAATTTAGGGGGCCCTGGAGACCGTGATCTTTATTTAATTTAATTTGTGTAATTTGGTTAAATAATATATATATATATATATATATATATATATATATAAATATATACACACACACAAACATAATACAGGGAGCACTATTCTCCAATTGCTTTTCCAAACGGAATGATGTAATGCCTTGGTGCACCATGCTGGAACCAATATATATATCAAATATTTCAGCAAAGAAAAGTGGGCACTCTCAGGTCTTGTTTAGTGAAAAATTTGCAAGACAAGGTCTTGAGAAAGTATCGAGAACAGATCCAAAACATTGATGCTACACTAATAAATTTTTAATTTTGTTTTCCACTAAACGAGACCTGCGAGTGCCCACTTTTCTTTGCGAATTACGAGACACACGACACCAGGGCACCCCCAGAGCACACAATACCTGCCCAACCACCCCACAGGGCCACCTAACACGCAGACACCTAAGACCACGCAACATGGCCTGAACCCCAGACGCACTGAAGTAGATACCCGAACCCCAAACATACGCTACCAATAAGGGGGGGGAGGCGATGGGAGGGGGGGCACAAGATTGACGAATGGACAGTACAGCGGGGGCACACACTAACTCACGGAGGAGCTAACAGCCAACACAGAGCTGGTGATCATCACCCTCAGAGAACCCGAACCCCATAGCCCACATACTTAGACACCCGCCCCAAAGCAGCAGAGCAGGTCCACTAAAAAAGGGCCTGGGGGCACCAGGGGGACGAACGGGATACGGAACAGGGTGACCGACACAAACGGGGTATGAAAGAACAACGGCAGGCAACAGACCAGCCTGGGTCGCTACAAACGCCCCTTCATTTAGAAAACCTGTAATGGGTAACTCTACCTCGGCTAAAGTAGCAAGAGTAGTAGTCAAACCTGGCTGAAGTACCCTGGCGAAAGTATATCCGGCCCAGACAATGAGCCGGGAACACCAGAAGGCTACCTATTTTAGACACATTATAACAACATTAGTGACAGTAGGTGCCCGCACGCAACCACCTAACGTACATATTCCGCACGTCCTAGGACACAACACACCGAAAAGACACACTGAATGTAAGACTACACAGCCCAGTGGGTGTACCAACGACTGCTCTGACCCAGACGTTACCAGTATGATGAAATACTGTCCAGACGATGCACACAATGGGGTAACCCCGATCAGTGGTGTATCTTGGTTTTGTGCTGCGCTAGGCAGGACAAAACTCAGACGCCACCCCACCCAACCCTTCCCCCCTGCCCCACCTTCTAAATACACACACATTCACTGACAGATATGCATACACTAGCTAACAGAAACACACACTTGCTAACAGACACTCACAAACACTAACAGACGCACACACACACTAACAGACACACGCAGTCAGACACACACACACTAACAGACACACAGTCGGGCACACAGTCAGACAAACACACTAACAGACACACACACACACACACACTCTAACAGACACACACAGTCAGACACACACTAACAGACACACACAGTCAGACACACACTAACAGACACACACAGTCACACACACTAACACACACACACTAACAGTCAGACACACACACTAACAGACACACACACTAACAGACACACACACTAACAGACACACACACTAACAGACACACACACTAACAGACAAACACACACACAGTCAGACACACACACACTAACAGACACACAGTCACACTAACTCACATTAATACTTTTTTTACATTTTTTTTATTATTTAACCCCCCCAGCCTCCTTAACTTTGGGAATGCTGGGGGCGGGGGAATTCTCCCATTCCCTGGTGGTCCAGTGGCTGCTGGGCGGCACTGGCGGTCGGGCCGCTGGCGAGGGAGCACTTCCCCTGAGCTCTCTGCTCAGCTCCCTCACGCACCGCCCGCAGAGTGAGGCTGGGAGGCGGAGCCGGAATATTACATCATATTCCGGCTCCCAGCCTCACTCTGCGGGCGGCGCGCGAAGGAGCTGAGCAGAGAGCTCAGGGGAAGTGCTCCCTCGCCAGCGGCCCTACCGCCCACCAGTGCCGCCCGCCCATCAGCCCGACCGGCATGTCGGTTAGCCGCAAGGCTAACAAGGCATTTGCCCTGTGCATTTGGGGGTGGCTTTTTTTGCCGCCCAAGGCAAATGCCTTGTTTGCCTCGTGGCTAATATGTCCCTGTGCCCGATAGCCTAACAAAGACAAGTGATGGAGGAGGTAGGGCAGGGGCACCCCTCATTGTGTATCTATTGTTCTGCTATGAAAAACCAATAACAACAACATAAACATAAAAAACTCACTTTTTCACAAAAGGATATCAATTAAACTAAAACTAAATTAAACTAAACTAAAAAAAAAACAAAAAAAAGCAGCACACTACGTCTTCATTGAATACTATTTGACCAATCTACTTCCCTAATACTTTCCTTACCTTTTGTGTGACTTTACCCCACTCCCTCTAGCATGTAAGCTCATTGAGCAGGGCCCTCAACCCCCTGTCTCTGTGTGTCTAACGTGTCTGGTTACAATTACATGTTTGTTTCCACCTATTGTAAAGCATTACAGAATTTGTTGGCGCTATATAAATATAATAATAATAATAAACCCAATATAATTGCTAAGAAATAAAAAAAATAAAATATAAACTTTATTAGTATTTAAGGGCATATCTACATAACAGTGAAAAAAACAAGAAAAAGTGAAAGTGTAATCTTAAAAAGGAGAAACCTAGGGGGTCTGCCTATCTGGTAGATACAATTATAGAGGTAATGGAATTAAACTGATATATTAGTAGAGTCTGATTATAAGGAACAAGAGGGTAGGTGTATAGAGTGTTAATTTGCCACCCCACCTTAATAATTGGACCAAACTCTACTTTAAAAAGGGTGAATATGGGATATGAAGGAGAAAACAGGAGGGTAGGAGTTCATAACAATAATTATCTATCCCCTTCCCCACTAGAAACCACAACTCTGATTATAGTAACAAAGAAAAAGGTAAAACAAAAACAACAAAAAAACAGCAGTCATCCATAGGGCTGGATCAATATATATATATATATATATATATATATCAGGTATCGGGTATTAGTCAGGGTAGCTAACCTAGGTGAATACTGTGTCCGAAGGCACCTAAACCAGGGTTATAGCATACCCTATAGACTCCCTATTGAGATTCCTCTCTAAAGCTCCTCATCTATAAACCTTACTCATACTCATTGTGGTACAAGTACTTAGAGGTAAAGGTAAATCCCTACCATATAAAAATCTGAATCAGTCCCATGCAGATCCTAACAAACCCCAAAGCTCTCTAGCTGCTTTGAGGCAGCTCTAAAATAAAGAAGCTAAGCTTACTATCCTGGCAAAGTGCAAGATGGCCGAGCCCCTAGGAAACCCTAATAAAATAAAAATCACCTATAATGGCGTCCTCCTCAAAGCGCGTTTTGGCGCTATGTTGCGCCTTTTTCAAGAGTAGAAATGAACTGAGTTCGACGGCTGTTTTTAAGTTTAGTAACTCCGCCCCTCAAATAACATAGCATGGCCAATCAAGTGCCTCCATGTCAGAGGGGGCGGGGAGATGCTGCATATAGGCATGCCCCCACAATAAGAAATGCTGTTAACCAATTATTGCAGGTTAACCCCTCAAGGTAGAGAAAGATTATAGGAGGCTGCTAAAGCCAGTTGAAGTCCATATGTAAACTCAGCATTTTAGTTAAACAACTGTTCGAAAATGGCAAAATCTGAGTGTAAAAGTGTTTAAAGTGAAGATAAAAAGGCATAAGTATAAATTGGAGCATCTTAATAGATGTTATCTATATACTTTTTTGAAAAAAATGCTATGATATTAAAGCATTAAAGAGACTAAGAATGGCCATTAATAAAAAACTTAAAAAATAAAACACATCCCAAAAAAGGTAACAAAACTGATATGTAATGTTCAAACACATTATGTTATGGAGAGTTAAATTAGATTTAACAGTTTATGACCATTAGTGTGCTTAAATATAAGGGATTTAACAATTTAAACCCATTAATGCACTTGAATATAAGGGAAACAAATCTGGTTAAATATACATAACACTTAGAAAATGTATATATACTGCCAGATCATTTATGAAGCCCTAGAAAAAATGTTTCCTACTTATTATTTCAAATGGGTAAAATACATTATCATCAGTATTAGAATAGTTTAAATTGTTAAGTAATTTTAAGGGATATTACTCAAAAAAGGTTGTAGAATGGTTAAAAGGAGAAAAGGAGAATCTTTTGTTGAGTCCGTTTGAGTCAATGTTTTGAGTCTATATATCCAAAAATATTCACATTGCCTTAGATACTTGTCGTAATCACCTCGCCTCTTGTTTCTCTTTACCAACTCCAAGCCACAGAAACGTAAACCCTTAGAGTCCCCTGCATGACAATCCCTAAGATGTCCTGAGATGGGGTTGTCCACTAGGTTTTTGGGGGACCTGATGTGTTCCTGCATCCATTGTTTAAAAGGGCAGAAAGTTTTCCCAACGTATTTAATATTGCATTGGCAGGTAAGTAAATATACTATAACTGCCGTATTTCAATTGAAGAAGGATGTGATCTTAAACACATTTACACCCTCACTGTCTGTAACACTTTTAGAGTCCCTTTTGATGTGTTTACACACTACATACCATTCCTCTAGTGATGTACCGAACTGTTCGCTGGCGAATAGTTCCTGGCGAACATAGCGTGTTCGCGTTCGCCACGGTGGGCGAACACATGCGCAGTTCGATCTGCCCTCTATTCGTCATCATTGACTAAACTTTGACCCTGTGCCTCACAGTCAGCACACACATTCCAGCCAATCAGCAGCAGACCCTCCCTTCCAGACCCTCCCACCTCCTGTACAGCATCCATTTTAGATTAATTCTGAAGCTGCATTATTAGATAGAGGAGGGAAAGTGTAGCTGCTGCTCATTTGATAGGGAAATGTATAGCTAGGCTAGTGTATTCAGTGTCCACTACAGTCCTGAAGGACTCATCTGATCTCTGCTGTAAGGACAGCACCACAAAAAGCTCTTTTTAGGGCTAGAACATCAGTCTGTTTTTTTTTTTTTGTGTAATCTAATTGCAGTTGTCTGCCTGCCTGCCAGCTTCTGTGTCAGGCTCACAGTGGATACTGTGCCCACTTGCCCAGTGCCACCACTCATATCTGGTGTCACAATAGCTTGCATTTAAAAACAATTTTTTTTTCACTGTAATAGATTAATTTGCAGTTAGTTGTCTGCAAGCGTCTGTGTGTCAGGCCAACAGCGTGTACTCTGCCAGTGCACCGTGCCACTCATATCTGGTGGCACAATAGCATGCATTTAAAAACCCCAAAACTTTTTTTTTCACTGTAATAGATTGAATAGCAGTTAGTTGTCTGCAAGCGTCTGTGTGTCAGGCTCACAGTGGATACTGTGCCTACTTGCCCAGTGCCACCACTCATATCTGGTGTCACAATAGCTTGCATTTAAAAACAATTTTTTTTTTCACTGTAATAGATTAATTATCAGTTAGTTGTCTGCAAGCGTCTATGTGTCAGGCCAACAGCGTGTACTCTGCCAACCTCTGCCAGTGCACATTGCCACTAATATCTGGTGTCACAATAGCGTGCATTTAAAACCAAAAAACTTTTTTCACTGTTATAGATTGAATAGCAGTTAGTTGTCTTCAAGCGGGTGTGTCAGGCCTACAGCGTGTACTCTGCCAACCTCTGCCAGTGCACATTGCCACTCATATCTGGTCTCACAGTAGCTTGCACGCATAGTACCACTAATCCAAAAAAAAATGACAGGTAGAGGCAGGCCACCCCGCAGGGGCTGTCGTGGTCGTGGTGCTGTGATTCCCTTTTGCCCTACAATAATGCCCAATTTTCAGAGGCCACGTACCCTGAACTTGAAAAGTTCTGAGGACATAGTTGACTGGCTAACACAGGACACACAATCTTCTACAGCTTCCGCTCGGAACCTTGATGCACCATCCTCCTCCAGCTTAGCTTCGGGCACCTCTTAAGATACCACTCACCTGCCTTGCACCACCACCATCACTAGGACCACAGCCGCTTCACTTTATCTGTCAGAGGAGTTATTTACACATCCATTTGAAGAAATGAGTGATGCGCAACCATTATTGCCAGAGGATGTAGATAACAGGGATATGTCTCAGTCAGGCAGCATTACACACATGGATGTACGGTGTGATGATGATGATGATGTACCCGCTGCCGCTTCCTTTGCTGAGTTGTCAGATACAAGTGAAGCGGTTGATGATGACGATGCGTCCATGGATGTCACGTGGGTGCCTGCTCGGCAAGAAGAAGAACTGGGCGAAAGTTCAGATGGGGAGACAGAGAGGAGGAGGAGGAGACGAGTTGGAAGCAGGGAGAGGTCATCACAAGGAGCTAGTGGCACAGTCAGACAGCATGCATTGGCACCCGGGGTCAGCCCGACAGCACGCCAATCAACGCGTGCTGTGTCCACCACCAGAATGCCGTCATTGCAGAGCTCAGCAGTGTGGCATTTTTTTTGTGTGTCTGCCTCTGACAACAGCGATGCCATTTGCAACCTGTGCCAAAAGAAACTGAGTCGTGGGAAGTCCAACACCCACCTAGGTACAACTGCTTTGCGTAGGCACATGATCGCACATCACAAACGCCTATGGGATCAACACATTAGTACAAGCAGCACACAAACTCAAAGCCGCCATCCTCCTCCTGGTCCAGCATCTTCAGCCACGTCAACCACTGCTGTCCTCCTTGCCCCCTCTCAACCATCCGCCACTCCGTCTCTCGCCTTGAGCAGTTCCCGCTCATCTGCCCACAGTCAGGTGTCTGTCAAGGACATGTTTGAGCGTAAGAAGCCAATGTCAAAAAGTCACCCCCTTTCCCAGCGTCTGACAGCTGGCTTGTCTGAACTATTAGCCCGCTAGCTTTTACCATACAAGCTGGTGGAGTCTCAGGCATTCAAAACATTTGTGGCTATTGGGATACCGCAGTGGAAGGTACCCGGACAAAATTTATTTGCACAAAAGGCAATCCCCAACCTGTACTCGATTGTGCAAAAGGAAGTAATGGCATGTCTGGCACACAGTGTTGGGGCAAGGGTCCATCTGACCACTGATACCTGGTCTGCAAAGCATGGTCAGGGCAGGTATATCACCTACACTGCGCATTGGGTAAACCTGCTGATGGCTGCCAAGCATGGAATGCGTGGCTCTGCATGGGAGTTGGTGACACCGCCACGACTTGCAGGCAGGCCTGCTGCCACCTCCTCTACTCCTCCTACTCCATCCTCTTCCTTAACCTCCTCGGCTGAGTCCTCTTCTGCTGCTGCGTTTTGCTCCACATCAACGGCACCCCAGGTACTATTCCACAACCCCAGCTCCCCAGGTACTATTCCACATCCCGGATACGGCAGTGTCACGCTGTCTTGGGTTTGACTTGCTTGAAAGCAGAGAGTCACACCGGACAAGCACTCCTGTCCACCCTGAATGCACAGGTGGAAAAGTGGCTGACTCCGCAGCAACTGGATATCTGCAAAGTGGTTTGTGACAACAGAACAAATTTGTTGGCGGCATTGAAGTTGGGCAAGTTGACACATGTGCCGTGCATGGCACATGTGTGTAATCTGATCGTACAACGCTTTGTGCATAAGTGTAAGGAAGGCGTGTGGCCGTTTCAGGCGTTCCTACACGGCCATGGCGCACTTTGCAGATATCCAGCGGCGAAACAACATGCCAGTGAGGCGCTTGATTTGTGACAGCCCGACACGTTGGAATTCAACACTCCTAATGTTCCACTGCCTGCTCCAACAAGAAAAAGCCGTTAATGAATATTTGTATGACCGGGGTGCTAGGAAAGCCTCTGGGGAGCTGTTAATTTTTTTGCCACGTTACTGGATGCTCATGCTCAATGCCTGTAGGCTCATGCGTCCTTTTGAGGAGGTGACAAACCTAGTCAGTCGCACCGAAGGCTCCATCAGCGACATGATACCATTTGTTTTCTTCCTGAAGTGTGCCCTGCGAAGAGTGCTAGATCAGGCCGTAGATGAGTGTGAAGAGGAAGATGAAGAGTTGTGGTCACCATCACCACCAGAAACATCCTTATCAGCATCGCTTGCTGGACCTGCGGCAACGCTGGAAGAGGATTTTGAGGAAGAGGAGTCAGAGGAGGAATGTGGCTTTGATGAGGAGGAGGAAGAACAACCACAACAGGCATCCCAGTGTGCTCGTTGTCACCTATCTGGTACCCGTGGTGTTGTACGTGGCTAGGGGGAAGAACATACCTTCATTGAGATCACTGAGGAGGAGGAATGGGAAATGAGTAGCTCGGCATCCAACCTTGTGCAAATGGGATCTTTCATGCTGTCGTGCCTGTTGAGGGACCCTCGTATAAAAAGGCTGAAGGAGAACGACCTGTACTGGGTGTCCACGCTACTAGACCCCCGGAATAAGCAGAAAGTGGCTGAAATGTTACCAAAAATGTTACCAAAAAAAACAAAATAGAACCTGGTAGCAACACAGGGTTAATATAAATTAATAAGTGAATAGCATTAATAATATTGCCGTGTGTCAAAAGTGTAAAAGATTATTTATTGAACATAGATACAATGTAATAGCATCAAATCAATACTGCAAAGATGTATATACCGGCAACAAAAAGTCCAGAGCAGATGTTTAAGAAAAAAAAAATATAGACACAGTGTGGGGCCCCCTAAACACTGGTAAGATGGTTACTGGTGAAAAAATTTGCACATATAAAAATATATATAAAATATAAAAAAGGAAAGATAAACAGTCCCCCGGCTCCTGCACTATCCCTGTCGAGGGGAGCTCATAAACCAACCAGGCTATCGGGTCTGGGCTAAGGGGGGTTGCAATGGTGATTTCCCGGTGTAGAAAATATTATATAAATACCCTGGTGATCCGCCAGAGCAACTTACCCTGTTCGCCAAACCTCCGAGCAAGGTGAGGGGAGCACGCCAACCCCTTGACACGAGATGTGGATGGGTAAACGATCCAATCACGACTGCTACCACAAATCACAGCTGGACCGCAAATGAAGGACCGGAAAGGAGGAACAGCACAGAGTAACAGATAGAAGACTGTCTACGCGTTTTGTCCTTACTAGAGGACTTTCTCAAGACAAAGTTCTACTATCACTGGACTGGGTATATATACCCTCTCTTAAAGTGGTCACAATAAATTAATTGCCTAAAAACAAATGGATAAAAGTTATTAAAGCAACAAATATACAAGTGATAATACACATGCAATTATTGGACTCATAATAAACAAAGATAAAGAAAATAATAATACATGTATGCACACATTAATGCTAAATAAAGACTACCTTCACCCCCATCAAGAGTATAACCCCTGAAATAGGTCAATACAATTACTAAAGTAATTAATGAATCTGTCGATGTATATCCAATATATGAATATATTAATTAAAGCTAACCCTAAAGATTCTAAATATTATAAATGCAAGTATAAAGAACTCACTCAATGGGATAAATGGTAGATCAGTGTTCACTAGTGCTAAATAAAAAACTAAATCAATATGTGCTAAACCAGACCTCTGGAATTGTGGACATTAAAAATGTCAATAAAATTACTTAACCCCTTAAGGACACATGACATGTGTGACACGTCATGATTCCATTTTATTCCAGAAGTTTGGTCCTTAAGGGGTTAAAGGAGAATCACCCTCCACACTCTATACATGGGTCATATAGATAACCAACAAGATGTATAAGAAATATTAACATCATAATATGTAAATTTTAAAATATAGCAAATTTTAAATAGCACATTCTACTTCTTCATTCAACCCGTATGGGTTGAGGGTATTAAGCCGAAAAATCCACTTGGTTTCAGCGATAATCAGGGCTGAATTCCTGTTACCAATCTTCTCTGGGATATGTTCAATACCCATCACTACTATTTATGCCGAATTGCTTTCATGGGCCATTTAGAAATGCCTAGCCACCGGAGATTTCCTATCTTGATTATGGATGGCTAACCTGTGCTCCCTAAACCTCGCTTTCAAAGATCTAGTAGTTTGACCAACATATAGTAGGCCACAGGTACATTTGCACAAATACACCACAAAAGAGGTATTACAGGTTATTCTAGTGAATACCTGAAAGCTCCCATTATTGGAAGAAGAGCTAAAATCGGATTTCCCATGGCATATATATTGACATGTAAGGCACCGTGTTGCACCACACTTGAAGTTCCCCACTCCATGTGACATATGTGTATTAAGAGATTCAATAGATGAGAATTTAGATAGGGCTAATAAATTCTTCAAGTTTCTGTTTTTCCTAGGGAGTTCAGGAATACCAAATTTAAGCCAGGGATCTAACCTAAGAATCGACCAGTGCTTGCACAATATAGCAATGATCTGATTATAGGCCCTATTGAAAGTAGTAGTAAAAATAGGACCATTATTCTGAGTAACATCCCTAGTGCTGATGTAAAAATTTCCTTGAGATGTACATTTTCTTTTTGAGGGGTGATTCTCCAATAATGATAAAATCTCCATATGTTTGACTGAAGAAGTCAATAATGCATCTGGTGCCTCACCATTAGAACAGAGATTTCTAGCCTTATAGTTGGCCCGACAGATGACATTCGGGTCATAGTCTTTGTCTAGGAAGCGCTGGCATAGGTCCAATGACTCCTCTTCAAAGTTCTCCAACAGAGAGCATTTCCGGCGCAGTCTCGTAAATTGACCAAATGGGATATTGTTTATCCAAGTAGGGTGATGGCCACTCGTCAAATTTTTATATGTGCAAATTTTGTTCACCAGTAACCATTTTACCAGTGTTTAGGGGGCCCCACACTGTGTCTATATTTTTTTTTCTTAAACATCTGCTCTGGACTTTTTGTTGCCGGTATATACATATTTGCAGTATTGATTTGATGCTATTACATTGTATCTATGTTCAAAAAATAATGTTTTACACTTTTGACACACGGCAAGATTATTAATGCTATTCACTTATTAATTTATATTAACCCTGTGTTGCTACCAGGTTCTATTTTTTTTTTTTTTTAATATATTGATTGAGGTACAGTGCTTCAGTGGTCACTATTGTATTGTATTTTACTTTTGGAGCGCTCACATACCATTTTGTATTATTTTCTGGGGCAAGCCCATATTATCCATTTAGTCCATTCTTGACAGATTTTTCCTGCCCCTCTAGTCGTGTAATTGTTTTTCTCTGTGTTGAAATGTAATACTGATGTCACGATTCATATTTGTTCTCTTGTAAATTCTATGGTAATTGTGAAATTGAATCATTTTGAGCTGCAGTAATATGCACTAGCATTAACAAGGCAATATCTACTTGATCCTTCATGATATAATGTCACATTCTGTGTTTTAAATTAAATATTGAGATTTGCATGCATAGCACCATCTGTCAGGGAAATATTGCACAGGTTTACACTTTACCTTTGAAAAGTGAATTATGTTTTTCCCTTGAATAAGAATTCTTAACTCCTTCAGTTTATGAGAGATGAGCAGTCCTGTGCGAATACCCATAGCCCACCAAAAATTATCTTAATTGAGATTAACTGACCAAAACATTAATTTATATTTGTTTATATAAATCATTGCTTTTTTTTTTACTAAATTTGTTCATGTTTTAGAAGAGAATGTTTTATAAACAAGTTGGGTAGTGAATATTAAGCAATCTAACCAGTTTAGTTGATGCGATGAAGTTAGTGATATAACATTAAATGCAATAGACATGAATATTAGAATTGTTATGTATTTTAACATTTTATAAAAAAGGGTGGATGCAGTTCTATGCACTGTAGATAAAGCTTTTACTGTTTCATACTTTCAACTATTCCGTATTTGGCAGAATAGTCCAACTTTCTAGGCCCCTTTCCCATGTTCGTGGGTTTATTCTCTATTGTTCCACTTTTAAGAAATGCCCTCATGGTTGTGGATTTACTGAAATACAATTTAACCTTAAAGGAGCACCATAGAATTAGGAATATAAACCTGTATTCCTAATGATATAGTGGCCCCTGTCGCTAGGTATATATAGCTTTCCCTACTTTTCCAATAAAATTAATTAAAGCTTTTTACTCTTTTACTTTTCCAATGCTGAGACCCATTGGCTCAGCTCATCTCTCCATCTCCTGTGACATCATCTGGTGATGATCAAATCCAATGCACATGCGTCACTCGCACGCATCCAATGCTTCATAGAAAAGCATTGATTTTATTGCTTTCCTTTGAGCTTCTGCCTTACATGACCATGTTTTGCTGGATCAGTGCAGCGGAAGTCTGTCCAGTGGCTGTCAGCCACCAGCAGTGGATGTAAACATGGCAGTTTCTAAAAAAATATATTTTACATTGCAGGGTTTAAATGAGAGGATCAATGCTTCAAGACCAATTGAGATTGTTTTGTGAACTAATATTAGTGATATCCCATTCAGCATCTCTGGAGAACACTTTACTAATTTCCATTTTGTCTCCTGTATACCAGCAAGTATTTGAATAAATTGTACTGTAGGTTTAAAGAAACACTGACTCCATGACAACTTAATTTAAATGAAACTGTAATGGACGCTAGAAAAACAATATCACACAAACAATTATGTAATTAAATGAAGACATTTCTATGTAAATAATGTATTTCTTAACCCCTTAAGTACTGGACTGTTTTTGCGATGTTGTACATTTGCGACCAGGCCTCTTTTTACACTTTTGTGGTGTTTGTGTTTAGCTGTAATTTTCTGTTCTCTCGTTTACTGTTCCTATACAAACTATATATTGTTTTGTTCAGGACAAAAAAGGCTTTCTTTACATACCATTATTTATATAATCTCATGTAATTTAATAAAAAAAATATGATGACAATTTTTTAAAAAATACTTTTTATTTGACTTTTACTTGAAAAATCTTTTACTCATCTACAAAAGCGAATAAAAAAAACTGCTAAATAGATTCAAAATTTTGTCCTGAGTTTTAAAATACCCAGTGTTTATGAGCTTTTCTGCTTTTTTTGCAAGTTATAGGGCTATAGGTACAAGTAGGATATTGCGGTTTCAAAACATAAATTTTTTCAAATTTATCAATAGTGACATTGTAACAGTATTATCTGTCAAAATCTCTGAATAACACCCCACATGTCCATATTTTTTTTAAAGTAGACAACCTAGGGTATTCAATATCATGGGGGTAATTCTCATTCCTGGGCTACCATATGCTCTCAAAGGCAACGTAACCAACCTGGCCATTTTCAATGTAAAAATATTTGACCCATATAGTTGACCCTGTAACTTTCAAAAACGCTATAAAATCTGTACATGAGGGGAACTGTTATACTCGGGAGACTTTGCTGAACACAAATATTAGTGTTTCAAAACAGGAAAACGTATCACAACAATTATATCATCAGTAAAAGTGCTGTTTGTGTGTGAGAAATGCGGAAAAAAAATCACTTTCACTGACAATATCATTGCTGTGATAGGTTTTACTGTTTTGAATCAGTAATATTTGTGTTCAATGAATTCTCCCGAGTAAAACGGTACCCCCTATAGGTTTCAGGGTGTCATAGAAAGTTACAGGGTAAAATACAGCGCTAGCAAATTAAATTCTCTGGAATTTCGGCCTGGGTTGGCAGGCAGGTCCTTCAAATTGCAATTAATAAAATTACTTAATTATGTAAAAATATTACATAAATATGCACGTAGAATTTAAATATATATGTATATTTATATATTTGAAGTCTGCGTGTATAGTTATATAATTATTTATGAAATTTTGTATATGGACATGTATATTTCTTATTATTTTTATTTATTTATATATACAAAGATATATATACAATTTCATTCTAAGTGTATTTTGATATAAATATATATATTTTATATTTTTTTATACAGTTCGAATAAAATTTCATATAGATATGTATTTTTTAATTTTTATTATTTTAAAATGTTTTTATTTATTTTAATTTACTTATTTGTATTTTATAATAATATATATACAATATATATAGTTATTATATATATTATATATATATATATATATATATATATATATATATATATATATATACATATATATATACATGGTTAATTTAATTATAAGTGTATTTTTATATTACTATATGTACATATTAATATAAAAATATACTTAGCATGACATTATATATATGATATATAGACATATTCTGTAGATATAATATATGTCTATATATCATATATATATATACACATTAGAGATGTACCGAACTGTTCGCCGGTGAATAGTTTCCGGCGAACATAGCGTGTTCGTGTTCGCCACCGCGGGCGAACACATGGGCGGTTCGGTCCGCCCCCTATTCATCATCATTGAGCAAACTTTGACCCTGTGCCTCACGGTCAGCAGACACATTCCAGCAAATTAGCAGCAGACCCTCCCTTCCACACCCTCCCACCTCCCTCCCAGCCCCTCCCACCTCCCTCCCAGCATCCATTTTAAATTCATTCTGAAGCTGCATGCTTAGTGAGAGGAGGGAAAGTGTAGCTGCTGCTGATTAGATAGGGAAATTAATTGCTAGGCTAGGGTATTCAGTGTCCACTACAGTCCTGAAGGACTCATCTGATCTCTGCTGTAAGAACAGCACCCCAAAAAGCCCTTTTTAGGGCTAGAACATCAGTCTGTTTTTTTTTCTGTGTAATGTAATTACAGTTGCCTGCCTGCCAGCTTCTGTGTCAGGCTCACAGTGAATACTGTGCCCATTTGCCCAGTGCCACCACTCACTCACTGGTGTCACAATAGCTTAAGCTTGACATTTCAAAAGAAAAATTTTGTTTTTCACTGTAATAAATTGAATAGCAGTTAGTTGTCTGCCAGCTTCTGTGTCAGGCTCATGGATAGTGTGCTCATTTGCCCAGTGCCACCACTCATATCTGGTTTCACAATAGCTTATGCTTGACATTTAAAAAGATTTTTTTTCACTGTAATAGATTGAATAGCAGTTAGTTGCCTGCCAGCTTCTGTGTCAGGCTCACAGTGGATGCTGTGCCCATTTGCCCAGTCAGTGCAACCACTCATATCTGGTGTCTCTATAGTGTGCTTTTACAAAGAAAAAAAGTTTTCCAGTGTAAGCTAATAGCAGTCAGTGTCCTTAAAGCGGGTGTTTCAGGCCTTCAGCGTGTGCCCTGCAGACCACTGCCAGTGTACTTTGACAGTTGCCACTCATATCTGGTGTCTCTATAGCGTGCTTTTACAAAGAAAAAAAGTTTTTCAGTGTAAGCTAATAGCAGTCAGTGTCCTTAAAGCGGGTGTGTCAGGCCTTCCTTCAGCGTGTGCCCTGCAGACCCCTGCCAGTGTACTTTGACAGTTGCCACTCATATCTGGTGTCTCTATAGTGTGCTTTTACAAAGAAAAAAGTTTTCCAGTGTAAGCTAATAGCAGTCAGTGTCCTTAAAGCGGGTGTTTCAGGCCTTCAGCGTGTGCCCTGCAGACCGCTGCCAGTGTACTTTGACAGTTGCCACTCATATCTGGTGTCTCTGTAGCGTGCTTTTACAAAGAACAAAAGTTTTCCATTGTAAGCTAATAGCAGTTAGTGTCCTTAAAGCGGGTGTTTCAGGCCTTCAGCGTGTGCCCTGAAGAACCCTGCCAGTGTACTTTGACAGTTGTCACTCATATCTGGTGTCTCTATAGCATGCTTTTACAAAGAAAAAAAGTTTTCCAGTGTAAGCTAATAGCAGTCAGTGTCCTTAAAGCGGGTGGTTCAGGCCTTCAGCGTGTGCCCTGCAGACCGCTGCCAGTGTACTTTGACAGTTGCCACTCATATCTGGTGTCTCTGTAGCGTGCTTTTACAAAGAACAAAAGTTTTCCATTGTAAGCTAATAGCAGTTAGTGTCCTTAAAGCGGGTGTTTCAGGCCTTCAGCGTGTGCCCTGAAGAACCCTGCCAGTGTACTTTGACAGTTGTCACTCATATCTGGTGTCTCTATAGCGTGCTTTTACAAAGAAAAAAAGTTTTCCAGTGTAAGCTAATAGCAGTCAGTGTCCTTAAAGCCGGTGTGTCAGGCCTTCCTTCAGCGTGTGCCCTGCAGACCCCTGCCAGTGTACTTTGACAGTTGCCACTCATATCTGGTGTCTCTGTAGCGTGCTTTTACAAAGCAAAAACGTTTTCCAGTGTAAGCTAATAGCAGTCAGTGTCCTTAAAGCGGGTGTTTCAGGCCTTCAGCATGTGCCCTGAAGAACCCTGCCAGTGTACTTTGACAGTTGCCACTCATATCTGGTGTCTCTGTAGCGTGCTTTTACAAAGAAAAAATGTTTTCCAGTGTAAGCTAATAGCAGTCAGTGTCCTTAAAGCGGGTGTGTCAGGCCTTCAGTGTGTGCTCTGCAGACCTCTGCCAGTGTACTTTGCCAGTTGCCACTCATATCTGGTGTCACAATAGCTTAATCTTGACATTTAAAACAAAAAACTTTTTTCACTGTTATAGATTGAATAGCAGTTAGTTGTCTTCAAGTGGGTGTGTCAGGCCTACAGCGTGTACTCTGCAGACCTCTGCCATTGCACATTGCCACTCATATCTGGTGTCACAATAGCGTGCATTTAAAACCAAAACATTTTTTTCACTGTTATAGATTGAATAGCAGTTAGTTGTCTTCAAGCGGGTGTGTCAGGCCTACAGCGTGTACTCTGCAGACCTCTGCCATTGCACATTGCCACTCATATCTGGTGTCACAATAGCGTGCATTTAAAACCAAAAAACTTTTTGCACTGTTATAGATTGAATAGCAGTTAGTTGTCTTCAAGCGGGTGTGTCAGGCCTACAGCGTGTACTCTGCAGACCTCTGCCACTGCACAGTGCCACTCATATCTGGTCTATGTCTCAGGCAGGCAGCATTACACACATGGACGTACGGTGTGATGAAGATGATGTTGTACCCGCTGCTGCTTCCTTTGCTGAGTTGTCAGATACAAGTGAAGCGGTTGATGATGACGATGTGTCCATGGATGACACGTGGGTGCCCGCTAGAAGAGAAGAAGAACAGGGGGAAAGTTCAGATGGGAAGACAGAGAGGAGGAAGAGACGAGTTGGAAGCAGGGGGAGGTCATCTCAAGGAGCTAGTGGCATATTCAGACAGCATGCATCGGCACCCGGGGTCAGCCCGACAGCATGCCAATCAACGCATGCTGTGTCCACCACCAGAATGCCGTCATTGCAGAGCTCAGCAGTGTGGCATTTTTTTTGTGTGTCTGCCTGTGACAACAGCGATGCCATTTACAACCTGTGCCAAAGGAAACTGAGTCGTGGGAAGTCCAACACCCACCTAGGTACAACTGCTTTGCGTAGGCACATGATCGCACATCACAAACGCCTATGGGATCAACACATGAGTACAAGCAGCACACAAACTCAAAGCCGCCATCCTCCTCATGGTCCAGCATCTTCAGCCACGTCAACCACTGCTGTCCTCCTTGCCCCCTCTCAACCATCAGCCACTCCGTCTCTCGCCTTGAGCAGTTCCCGCTCATCTGCCTACAGTCAGGTGTCTGTCAAGGACATGTTTGATCGTAAGAAGCCAATGTCACAAAGTCACCCCCTTGCCCAGCGTCTGACAGTTGGCTTGTCCGAACTATTAGCCCGCCAGCATTTTTCGTTGATATGCATTTTTATTTCTTCTTAGATAACAAAAAAATTCTGAGACGACATTGGCAGGGCTATTCACTTGTGTGATCTGTCATGAATTGTCATTTGAATGTTAATTTGAACTGTGGGGCACAAGAACTTGAATCAAAAACATCTTTAAGCCAACTATGTTTTCACTAAGCTTAGTGAATAACTAACATTAACGAGTCGGATTAAACGCACTCTGCACTCGAGGTATGATCTTTTTAAATGACCCCACTCGGGCCCTAAATGGTAAAACGTTTCACATGGGCATACGAAAGGTACACATGGCAATTAAAATCAGAAAATATGTAAAACCTTTTTAGATATACTGGAAATTAGTACACCAATACGATTAAGCACTGTACTTTCTGTACTTTCAGGATTCATGTTTGCACGTTTTTTTAAGAATTTGACAGGAATCTATTTTTGAAGTTGTTCCCCTCCTCTTGACACGATCAATGACCTGAGAGTCTCCGTAAGCAGGGTTGACCTGTTAGTCCCATTTTCCATTCAAGTTGTGCATGATGTCCCGGCTAGGTTTCCAGGGACAAATGTTGGAGCCTCGGCGTTGCCCCAATATGGAGGGAGCATGGAGTTTGTTGGAGGCTTCGATGTGAGTAACGAGTCCGGGGGGAGACCCAGTTGCCCCAGAATTCCCTTTGCCTCCTGCATGTTGCGTACGGTATGCCTGGCATACGCATGGCGACTTCTCGCTTCAGTAGTTAGGACACGCCCCCCTAGCCCGCCAGCTTTTACCATACAAGCTGGTGGAGTCTGAGGCGTTCAAAAAATTTGTAGCTATTGGGACACCGCAGTGGAAGGTACCCGGCCGAAATATCTTTTCAAAAAAGGCAATCCCCAACCTGTACTCGATTGTGCAAAAGGAAGTAATGGCTTGTCTGGCACACAGTGTTGGGGCAAGGGTCCATCTGACCACTGATACCTGGCCTGCAAAGCATGGTCAGGGCAGGTATATCACCTACACTGCGCATTGGGTAAACCTGCTGACGGCTGCCAAGCATGGAATGCGTGGCTCTGCAGAGGAGTTGGTGACACCGCCATGACTTGCAGGCAGGCCTGCTGCCACCTCCTCTACTCCTCCTACTCCATCCTCTTCCATAACCTCCTCGGCTGAGTCCTCTTCTACTGCTGCGTCTTGCTCCACATCAACGGCACCCCCCAGCTCCCCAGGTGCTATTCCACATCCCTATTCTGCTGTGTGTCAGTGTGTATCATGATCTCTGAGGACGGGGAACAGTCTCTATTCTGCTCTGTGTCAGTGTGTATCATGGTCTCTGAGGACGGGGAACAGTCTCTATTCTGCTCTGTGTCAGTGTGTATCAGGGGCTTTGAGGACAGGTGTCAATCCATATCTGCCAAGTGACCCTATGTAGGGGGAACAGTCCCTATTCTGCTCTGTGTCAGTGTGTATCATGGTCTCTGAGGACGGGGAACAGTCTCTATTCTGCTCTGTGTCAGTGTGTTTCAGGGATTGTTAGGATAGGTGTCAATCCATATCTGCCAAGTGACCCTATGTAGGGGGAACAGTCCCTATTCTGCTCCTTGCCAGTGTGTATCAGGGATCCTTAGGATAGGTGTCCATCCATATCTGCCAAGTGACCCTATGTAGGGGGAACAGTCCCTATTCTGCTCTGTGTCAGTGTGTATCAGGGATCCTTAGGATAGGTGTCAATCCATATCTGCCAAGTGACCCTATGCAGGGGGAACAGTCCCTATTCTGCTCTGTGTCAGTGTGTATCATGGTCTCTGAGGACAGGTGTCAATCCATATCTGCCAAGTGACCCTATGTAGGGGGAACAGTCCCTATTCTGTTCTGTGTCAGTGTGTATAATAATCTCTGAGGACAGGTGTCAATCCATATCTGCCAAGTGAGCCTATGTAGGGGGAACAGTCCCTATTCTGCTCTGTGTAAGTGTGTATCAGGGATCCAACTCTTTTAATTTGAAATTTACACCGGATTGGCACAAAGACACTATAAATTTTTGGGATTTAAATTTATATTGGGAAAGGGATAAAAATAGGTCCAGATGTTTCTTTAAGAAAACCAATGGGAACAGTTATGTCCATAGGTCAAGCTGTCACCATCAACCTTGACTGAGAGGCATCGCCAAAAGTCAACTAACAAGGGTACGTAGAAATTGTTCTAATGCTCAAGATTTAGAAGTTCAGGCGAAACATATAAAAAATAAATTGGTGAATAAAGGTTACGATAAAAACACGATTGAAAAAGAAATTAGAATACTTAGGAAAAAAGAGAAGCGATTTATTGACTAAACATCCAAAAAATAATTCAAATGAACACTTTAGACATTCATTCATAACGAAATATAACATAGACCATTGGAAAATTAATAGGTGCCTTAAAAAACATTGGCCCATATTACTCCAGGATCCAGTTCTTGGAAACATTCTTCCTGATCGTCCATCTATCATTTATAAGAAGGGTCAAAATCTTAAAGATCTAGTTGCTCACAGTTTCCCTAGAAAAGACATCCCTAAAAAGAAAGTTGTCTCATATACAAAGGGATCTAAGGGATGCCAAATGTGCCGGGCTTGCCCAAGAATGAACCTAGGTCTAACTCTTCAGTTCACAAGTTATACCTCTGGAATTACTTTCCCAGTGAAGTCTAGTATTGGATGCCACACGGATTTTGTGATTTATTTATTACAATGTCCGTGTGGCAAACAGTACGTGGGAAAAACAAAAAGACCCCTGAAAGTACGCCTCATGGAACATATTAATAATATAAGGAAAGGCATAACAACCCATTCAGTGCCAGTTCACTGCAATACATGCCAGGCCTTTAATTGGAGAGATTTTAAGGGTTGTGGTATAGAACATGTACCCTCCCACTGGAGAGGAGGAAATAGGGAATTGAAATTAGCACAACGGGAGACCTATTGGATTTACCAATTGGATACCCTGACACCCAAGGGTTTAAATATAGATGTGGATTTGGCTAGTTTCATGGTATAATGGTATTTTCCTTCCTTTTTTCTAAAGATGTTCTTTGATCCAAAGGGGGATTTCCACCTTCTGCCATATAGATTTTTCTTTAGATTTATATCCAATTTTTTATATTGGTTCTTCATTTATTTTTATTATTACTTTTATTTTTATTTTTATTTTTATTTTTATTTTATTTTTATTTTTATTAATTTTATTTTTATTATTTTTATTTTTATTATCATTTTTATTTTTATTTTATTTTATTTCAAATTTATTACATATTTTGATTTTAAATTGAATATTACTTTTTTCAATTTTTATTTTTATATATATATTATTATCATTTTATTTATATATATTTTTTATATGTATTTTTATTTTATATATATTTTAAATTTATTTTCATCATTGTAAATTAGATTTTTTTTTATTTTTTCATAGTTCATGTATATATTTATACTATATTGGTTAGCAATTGGCAGAAGATAAAAGTCCTATAGTTCTATTGGATGATGGCACATTTCTTCATTGTTTATATGTCTTTGTTTTTATTGTGGAAGTCTGATGACTGATTGTTGTTATTATTTTGAGATTATTTTCAGTTATTCAGCCATTTGAGTGGCTTTTTCATGTTTGGAACGCATATGTCGTATTTTGGAATGCAACGTCAGCGTCATGACGTGTGTTGCCGTCCGCAACCGGAAATATGCGTATGGAACGCAACCGGAAACGGACATTTGGAACGCAAAATAAGGTTACACAGATGGACGGACAACAGCTGCGTTTTTTGCCGCGAAATTGCAGAGTGAAAGCCATCTGGAGGCAATATGCCCTGATTGAAGAGGTGGTTCCAGGAGAGAATTCTCCAATCAACACACGGACTGGTTGTATTTAAGGGACTCTGTTGGGGGTGGGATTATGCATGCTTTGTATTTTATGTGATTGTTTAAACTGCAGAATTTTCTATGATGAAGTCCAAGTTGTATGGACGAAACGCGTTAGATTGCAGTTAATTTTAAATTTTATTGATTCTTCAAGGCTATTTATTGCCTTTGAATAAACATTTTTTTTTTACATTTCAATTGGCATTCTTCCATTCCTGTGAAAGACAGAGCAACCTACCCGTGGAAAGCGAATACCATTTCAGCCCATTGTGGGCTTAAAGGCGCATTACCCTACATTATTTCGTGAGTGCAATCATTGTGGGTTAAATCCAATTATTGTTAATGTACTTCACTATGTGCTATGTATTCTTTTGTTTTTTAGTTATTCAGCTGTATCCCATTTTTGTTCATACACATATCTGTATTTGAGGTTCGTTTGGGGGAAACCTCTTGGGAAGCTGTATCCATCTTATACGCAGTTAAGTACCTCTGCATATTCCTACCATTGAGTTGGTTAGGTGTACTTGTGTATATATATATTTTTTGTGCATTTTTTTCTTCTTCATACATTTCATGCTGTCGTGCCTGTTGAGGGACCCTCGTATAAAAAGGCTGACGGAGAACGACCTGTGCTGGGTGTCCACGGTACTAGACCCCCGGTCTCTATTCTGCTCTGTGTCATTGTGTATCATGGTCTCTGAGGACGGGGAACAGTCTCTATTCTGCTCTGTGTCAGTGTGTATCAGGGGCATTGAGGACAGTTGTCAATCCATATCTGCCAAGTGACCCTATGTAGGGGGAACAGTCCCTATTCTGCTCTGTGTCAGTGTGTATCATGGTCTCTGAGGACGGGGAACAGTCTCTATTCTGCTCTGTGTCAGTGTGGATCAGGGGCTTTGAGGACAGGTGTCAATCCATATCTGCCAAGTGACCCTATGTAGGGGGAACAGTCTCTATTCTGCTCTGTGTCAGTGTGTATCATGGTCTCTGAGGACGGGGAACAGTCTCTATTCTGCTCTGTGTCAGTGTGTATCAGGGGCTTTGAGGACAGGTGTCAATCCATACCTGCCAAGTGACCCTATGTAGGGGGAACAGTCTCTATTCTGCTCTGTGTCATTGTGTATCATGGTCTCTGAGGACGGGGAACAGTCTCTATTCTGCTCTGTGTCAGTGTGTATCATGGGCTTTGAGGACAGGTGTCAATCCATACCTGCCAAGTGACCCTATGTAGGGGGAACAGTCCCTATTCTGCTCTGTGTCAGTGTGTATCAGGGTCTCTGAGGACAGGTGTCAATCCATATGTCAGGTGTCAATCCATATCCATTGCGATTTAGGAATGTTAGGTGATTTCTGCCCTTTATGGATTAAAACCAGACTCTGCATCAACTGTGTATTTTTCCATGGGAGTTTTGCCATGGATCCCCCTCCGGCATGCCACAGTCAAGGTGTTAGTCCCCTTGAAACAACTTTTCATCACTTTTGTGGCCAGAAACAGTCCCTGTGGGTTTTAAAATTCGCCTGCCCTTTGAAGTCAATGGCGATTCGCCCGGTTCGCCGGTTCGCGAACGTTTGCGGAAGTTTCCGTTCGCCGTTCGCGAACCGAAAATGTCATCACTAATACACATATATAATTTTTTATTATTTTTTTAATTAACATTAACTTTATTTTTTTTTTATGATTTTACAGTTGCAGGGAGACTGCACATACAGTCCCCCTGCAGGCAGACACATGGACACCTATTGTGACCATGTGATCGCCATGGCCCCAGGGGTCCTAATCTGCCGTAGGGAGACTGTCTGGGCTGCAGGCAGTCTCCCCACACCGGGAGCACCGCCGATCGCCGCCGGGGGAACGACGGCGATCGGGTAAGTACATATTATCGTTAGGACGGTTCAGGACAGTCATCGGTCGGCAATGCAAAAATGCCGATGAGGGTCCTGAACCGTCCTCGGTCGCTAAGGGATTAAAGGAATACTGTAGGGTCAGGAACACAAATGTGTATTCCTAATACTATAGTGTTAAAAACACCATTTAGTACCTGTTCATATGTTCGAAGCAACAATTAAGCATGTCATCGATATTCACATAGTGACGGGTATTTCTGTACTAGCTTGTTCTATATTAATTACATTAATGACCGTGCCTAAACAATCTTTGTACACAAAATATTGATTACATATTATAACCTATTACACATACGTTATGACCCGCACCACACTACGGTCTACTCTTCTTACTTTTAAAAATGTGCACGATTACTCAGGCCATGCAATTGTTATTGTTTGTCTATTGAATCTCTAGCGATAGCTGTTGTGGCATTGCTAGCTAAAATGTTACCTGGCTTATTTATGCACGAAAAAAGAAAGAATTATATAAAATAAAAATACAAAAACACCATTTAAGTGGCCAGCCCACCCATAACCCCTTTGTAAGGGTAATTCCCCTTCTCAATCTCCGTGGCTGAGATAATAAGAATTGACAATTTCAGCGAATCCAATGCTTTTCCATAGAAAAGCTGCGCCAATCCGCATCTCCTCATGAATCAATGCATCTCTATGGGAAGTTTTCCATGCCTCCATGCAGAGCACGGAGACGCTGAACGTACCCAGGAAGCACCTGCTGTGGCTATCTGACTGCCACTAGATGTGTCCCTGGGCATCAATGCAAACACTGCCTTTTCTCTTCATATGCATAAAAACAAAAGATACAGCATGTGTTGCACATACTCTGTACACATAATCATACTCATGCAATACTTCTTACATAACAGATGAACAGAATGGTGTTTACATAATGTTCATCTATTACGTCTGCAATAACATCATACTTTGCCTACATGAGAAGAATGAACACCCATTAGGAAAAAAAATTAAAGAAGAATACTGTAAAAATTAAACAGTAAGAAAAATAGTTGTATAACTACTGTAGAGCTTCCAGTGCCTCAGGTACCCCACATCTCCCTAGTATATCCACAACTCTCCACAATTACATGCAAGATGATATCCACAGCAATTTCAAAAACTTAATTATGGCAGTGGTTGACACAAATAGGTCTATCTCAACCAGCTATCCAACCACTTTGCATGAACAATTTCCTTCACTGTGAATCTATATCACATCCATTTGTATTGACAAGTCGACTATACATGTAAGAACCACCTTTTCCTTACAGTCATTGGAAAACATATACCCTCTTTAAGTTCTATGGTTTTACATATTAGGACACAGTAACAATCACCTGGTCCTTAGCAGGTCTTAAAATGAGGTACATACAATCTCAGATTAACAACAACACAGCATATTACATCATGTCATGATTTATGTAACAAAAATAAAGCCAACATGGAGAAGCCATGTGTGAAAAACGAAATACACCCTTAATGCTTCCATAGGAATTAAGTGGGTTTATTTTTAACCAGTTACCAGCAATGCTAGGTTTTGCTGATTGTAGTAAATTAGTATTACCAAAATGTTCAGAGTGTTGTCCAATGATGGAATTAGATTTAATCACAAGTATCCTGGTTGAAATAGCATTCGAAAGTTAGTAATCTTGGCTATTGAATCGTTTACCTGTTTCCCTATGGAAAGAACAGTCCCAAAAACATGTTTAAGGGATAATATATCCTGGAGACATCTCCAACAGCTGGAATATGATTTAACAGAGCATTTGTCTGTTCAACCACTATTGGTTTAATACTATGTTAAAGAAAAACAAATCCTGTTTGCATATACAGTGATATGCCCAAATAGGAGAACATCACATAGCCATGTTAATGCGAAAGTAACATAAGCTACTCCTATTCATTTAGAATAGGTTAATCAGCCCCTCAAGAGTAATTGTGTTACAGTTTACATTTATACTCAGAATATTAATGTAGTTGTAATAAACAAAGTAAGACATAGCAGACTCAAAGAATGTTTCCAGTTTGGTTATTCTTACTTTTCATAAAAAAATTCACTTTATATTCTTAGTATAGTAAATAACACCATGATTTTTAAAACTGACTTCAATTTAGATTTGAAGAATTGCTAGTACAAATGAAGTGGCCTGTGTGCCATGTCCATCTAATAATAACCCAGTAACTGAAAACCTGTGCTATTCTGCAGGTTTGGCAATGTTTTTGTTTCAGGATTAACATAACTCTAGTAGCTGACAGCCATTAGAGTCACTTCTGCCCCAATAGCTGTGTGAGACCCAACTATTTCAATCAGAATGTCTCCTAGAAACTATTTGATTAGTGCAGTGTGGTGATTTGCAGCACTAGCCACCCAATTCCTACTAGGAAACATTGGGTTAGCTGAGATCACCGACACTGATGATCTGAGCCAAAGAGGAGGAGTGACAGGATGGAGACCGATGCAGTGAGGGCTGGAAGGTAGATAGTTTCACCTTTGAAACAAACACATGGCAGGGAGGGGCCTATATACATAGTTTAAAACTATAGCATCAGGAGTGTATGTTTGAAATGCCTGGTGGGTCGCAATGGTCAAAGGCCAAGGCCGACCACTGAAATCAAAGAATCTCCCTGGCTGGTGGTGCACAGCTTAAACATGCAAAATGAACAAGAGTGAGGAGATTAGATATCTTCCTCACAAACCCATTGCACAAACAGGCAGAGCTGCTAACCTCCAGAAGTGGACTTAGTGATCTGTTCCTGTGAGCTTTATTTACTGAGAGCATAGCTGTGGGTTGCCATGGCAATGCTCTCAGAAACAGTAGCAGGAGAGCATACTCAGCCCACTAGACCGCCAGGGTAATAAAAGGGAGGAGGAAAAAAATATATTTTTATTTTAGTATTTAATTTTGTAACTATAATTCATTTATGTATGAGACAGCGAAAGGAAAGTCAGTATCAGAGGCAAATAAAATCTCATACCTCTCAACCTAAGCCTTCAGAGTACAAGAGCAACCCGTAAATAGATAATGAAAAATAAAAATAAAACATAACCTTTAATGAACAAATATAAAAACTAAAATATTGCTACAAGCCAGGAGAAGAGTATAAACTGGAATTTACAGAATAGTAGCTGGGAGCAGGGAGGGGAATACATTAGTAGTCTGAACACATACCAAAATCCAGTGAGGTGCTTACAAATGCACCCTTACATATTAACATCCAACACCCCAAACAGTCTCCGATCCCCTACTCCCAATAGTAGAATCTAAGAGAGTCAGACCCCTATTCCTCGTCTAAATAGTTAGCCGTTGGTAACTAGTAGCTAGATATCGCTAGCCGATACTAGCTTGGTAAAGCAATATAGCTGGATTGAATCAACTAAGTTAAAATAATAGTGTGGTGACTAATCCCAGATATATAAATATATTTGGCTATACATTTGATTGTGCTGTGTAAAACACAGGGCAAGGTTTCCATGAAAGAGCACTACAGCATGAGATGGCCTGGACAGAGCACAAACTAACATGTTAACAACCCCTCCCTGTCCCTGCACCCTCCTACTGGGCTGCTCTGCCTTAGGATATACAGACCACTTTTTTTTACCTCAGTCCGGCCCTGATGGAAATGAGTGCCTCTCAGTTTACCCTCAGGTTAGCACCTGATTTACATTTATAAATACAAGATTTTTCAGTTCCAGAACACTGAGTAATGTTTTGTACATTTAGCCTTGTTCTTTACATTACCGAGACATCTCATGTGAAACAGGACTTGCTTGCCAGTGAGCTGTATTTAAATGGCTTTTAAGCCAACCATCACATTGCTCATACAGATAATTCAAGGATGTGAGGACTTTATAAAGGCATTTCCTTCCTTGAGAAATCAACCATTGAAGGCTTGAGGGTTTATTTTGTGGCATTTTTAACTTAAAAACCGAAGTGTTTTCATAATGTTATTCAGTTAACTTTTTTATTTTATTTAACCCCTTAAGGACACATGACGGAAATATTCCGTCATGATCCCCTTTTATTTCAGAAGTTGTGTCCTTAAGGGTTAAGATATAATGAATTTCTATTTGTTCTTTTGGTGGCCAAAGAAAGAAGATTGAAGAATGATTATCTTCAATCAAGACATTGATAGGTAAATGTTGTGTGAAAGTAATTTTACATTTTTAACAGGTTTCCACTGTTAAATTTAACAGTGATGAGAGGGTGCAGGGACATACATGGGAAAAGTTGCTAGAGGCTTGGCACCCCTTGCAAATCAGTGCAGTAATTATTGATCCAAGAGAATGGACACATTTGGTGCCAGGAGACTAGACCATAATTAATCAATAGGGTGTCCTGCCCCCCTAAAGGGACCAGAAAAGTTATTACCTGGTGTCTCATTTCATCATCACTTAAATTACAATGTACTTCATCATTTCTAAATTGTAATAATAAGTTGATGTGCTCAATAAAGAGAAAAGGGTTATTGGAAGTAAACTATATGTATTTTTTCAAGTTCACTGTCTTTATTTTAAACTCTACATGATCTGTATAATGGTTTCAAGAGTTTACAGAGAACAATGGAATTAATCCGCATCAATGTTCATTGAGCTGTTCACATTGTGAATGGTACACTAATCATGAATGTATGCCTTGTCTAATATGTTTGTCTTGTTAACTGCTCTGCTGGTAGCTTCATACAGCTACACTGCTGTAGACTTGTAACAATAGAATCCAGCCAAGCAAGCTATTATGATGGCAAATGCTTTCCTTAGTTTAGCTCAGTTTAGCTCAATAAGACTTACCAGATTCACTTTCGTGTACTCACTAGCTTAATCACTTAGAAATGTGTATGTTGAATTGATTAGTCATGCAATCTAAGTCTGACACTTTTCTATGAGTGTACATAACAGCATAATGGAAGTAATCATTGTATATTTTAGAACTTAAATCATAACAACATATAATCAGTACATCATATCGAACCCACTGGAAATATTTTATTTAACATTTAAACAATGATAACTATTTCGCTATTATAGTAAAATAAAAAAGCAAAACCATTGTACCTTTGCTGTTATATTGTGTAGACTGTCATGTCCAATCTGTTTCAAAGCATAATTCAATTTAAAGTTTAGAAAGTAATCCTGTATTGTTATAAGACATATCAACATACATAAAGCAATAATTTCATGAATTTAATCAGCAAGAACTATAATTTATACAACTATACAACATTGTATAAAGTTACAAATGATCTAACTGCAGCTAAATCCAAAGGCCGCTACTGCATACCAATTTCTTCTTAACCTCTTTGCTGCCTTTGACACTGTTGATCATGGCCTCCTTCTCCTAACTATTTAATCTCTTGGTCTCAGTGACATGGCCTTCTCATGGTTCTCCTCCTATCTCTCCCAACGTTCATTCTGTTTCTCCTTTTCCAATGACAACTCCTCCCCTCATCCTGTCATAGTTGGAGTCCATTAAGGTTCAGTTCTTTTGTTCTCACTCTTTTGGCAAACTCAATAATTGGTTTGGATTTTGCTACCTCCAGTACGCTGATGACACCCAGATATATCTCTCCTCTCCTGACCTCTCCCCTGCCATCTTACAGCATGTCACCAATTGCCTTTCTATAAATCTCTTTAAAATGATCTTCTTGTCTTCCCTCCACCTAATACTGATCCTCCTCTTTCACTTTCCTTTCAAGTTAGTGGTACACACATTAGCCCATCCTTGCAAGCACACCGTCCTGGCATAATACTTGACTCTGGCCTCACCCTTGAGCCTCATCCAATCTGTCACCAAATCCTGTCGATTCCACCTTAAAAGCTTTCCTGCCTACCACCATCAGACTCTCCCCTATTCTTCGATTTTTTAAAAAGTGCCTTAAAACCCATCTATTCAGGAAAGCTTATGGCCTCCCAGAGTAACATCTACCTCACATACCTGTCCCTTTCTCTCTCCTAAAGGGCAGCACTCTACTCTCTCCTCCAGATCTGCCTCACTCCCACCTTGTTTGATTGCTATCTCCTGTCCTATTGTGTCCTATTGTTCCTGTAATGTTTTGTAATTGTCACATTTATTGTTAAATCTCCCCCCTCCTATAATATTGTAAAGCGCTACGGAATCTCATGGCACTATATAAATGCCAACAATAATAATAATAATAATAATAACAACAATAATTAATAATATGCTATTTTAGCCATTTATGGTATCAGAGTGATAGACTAGAATGCAATGTGCACACATACACACCCACACACAAAATATCCAAGGTTGTAGGGCAATTACTAGATGACACTTACATGACCAATTGCCCTCCAATTGACCTCCCGCACAATTTAAAGGATCCTTTAAGAGATCCCTCTCTACATACCTCAAAACAGAATGCACCTGTCATGATTGATTATATATTTCCTACCTGTTCTTTGTTAAATTTTGTATATATTGTATATTAATATTGTTTTTGTATTTTATTGTGCACTAACTGTAACAATGCAATGACTTGTGGACCCAGGACATACTTGAAAACGAGAGAAATCTCAATGTATCTTTCCTGGTAAAATATTTTATAAATATTTTATAAATATTTTAAATTTTTCTTCCTGCTCTTTTGAATGATTTTCAATGATCGACATATCAGTGATGTACAAATATAGACAAAGAGTAATAAGAGAGCGCAATGGATAATACAAAATAAAAATGAGGATATAAGCTTTACAAGAGCAGCTAAATACACACTTGAAACTTCCTTAAAATTCCACAATCAACAGTACACAAAATTAAAATGTGTTAGCGCTATATTGGATAAACCCTCAATTATATACATGGTACTCCATATATAATCTATGAAATAAACAACAACTACATATGTATAATTTCAATTAGTTATAAAAAACTTAGAAGTATCTACAGCATATATTTTTAGTGTGTGTTCATCCAAAAGTTAGTAAGAATATTGTAATGTTCAAGAGTTATTGGCAGGGGAGGGCTGGCAGCCTTAGGCCTGGGGGGCAAATTCAGTCAAGTGGCCCATTGCACCAAGAGGAGAGTAAAACACCCTTCCCATGTGATTTAAAGGGGTGAGAGGTAGTCACCTAAACAGACACTCAATGACAGGCACACACACACACTTGCTGATTTGGCACACATTAAAAAACACACACTCACTGACAGACACACAGAAAGAGACATTGTTACAGGCATACTGACTCAGACAGACAGACATATTCACACACACACACACACACACACACACACCGACACACAGATATATACTTGCACACACATAGACATACTGACACACACAGACATACACCGAGAGACACTGTTAAAGGCATACTGACTCAGACATACAGACATACTGACACACACACACACACACATACACAAGCATACTGGCTGACACACAGACAAGCTGGCACACACAGATACATACTTGCACACACATAGACATACTGACACACACAGACATACACAGAAAGACACTGTTAAAGGCATACTGACTCAGACTTACAGACATACTGACACACACACACACACACACACACATACACAAGCATACTGGCTGACACACAGACAAGCTGGCACACACAGATACATACTTGCACACACATAGACATACTGACACACACAGACATACAAAGAAAGACACTGTTAAAGGCATACTGACTCAGACATACTGACACACACATACACACACACATAAGCATACTGGCTGACACACAGACAAGCTGGCACACACAGATACATACTTGCACACACATAGACATACTGGCTGACACACACACACACAGACAAACTGGCACACACACAGATACATACTTGCACACACACAGACACACATACTGGCGCGCACACACACATACTGGACACCCCCAGAGATATACTGACACCCCCAGACATACTCATACACACATACACACAAACTTTACACTTTTAAAACCAGTAGACAGGGGCTGAGTAAGGGGACAGGGCTGTAGTTGGGGGACAGGGGCTGTAGTGGAGGGTATAAGCTGTAATTGGGGGTTTAGGAAATGTAGGGGGGGATAGGTGCTGAAGCAGGTTGATAGCTACAATTTGTGAAAGGGGTTGTGGTGTGGGTGATATGGGTTGCAACTGGGGGAGAGGAGCTGTATAGGTGATGTTATGGGGGGACAGAGGCTGACTAAGGGGGCAGGAACTGAGGAAGGGGACAGGGGCTGAGGAAGGGAATAAAAAAAAACTAAAGTGTATTTCCCCCCTCCCTGAGTCTTACCTTAAGACAGAGAGGGGTGGGCAGCAGCAACCAGCATCCAGCATACAGCAGCAGCCAGTGAAGTCGGCCTCTCCTGATGATGTCAGGAGGCGGGGGCGTGACTTCCACTGCTCTTCTCCTAGACTCCCCAGCGGTCCTGTGAGAAGAGCAGTGGAAGTCACGCCCCCTCCTCCTGACATCATCAGGAGAGGACGACTTCACTGGCTGCAGGCTGCAGGGAGAGAGGTAAATTGAGAAATCTGAGTCCTCAGCCAGAGGCAGAGTCAGGGGCAGGGGATTCAGATTTGTCATTTTTTTGCTGGGTGTGGGCAGCCCTGGCCCCTGGGTTTAGGGCGGCCTGGGGGGCAATTGCCTCCCTGCCCCCCTTCCCAGCCCGCCCCTGGTTATTGGGTAGTAGTAGAAAGGGTTAATCTTGCCACACAGGTAGGATCCACAGTCTTAGGATACAATGTATACCCCAGCAATATTAATACCTTAAAAAGATACAAAAGAAATCACATAGCATAACACTGTATTTATTGGCATAAAATGTAAAGCCCTCTCCCCCAAAAGGAACCCTTACATAAACAAATGGTGGTACTTGTTTTTAAGAGACCACAAAACAAGCGTGCGTATTAGAGAGTGAAAGTTGTTACCGCCCGTCCTCCTGATAGTATGGGTCATGGCTGAGTCTCCTTGCCGTGCAGCCAAGTGCTTGTGCTGTAAGGATGCCAAGTTTCAGAGCCGTTGTCTGTAAAAGCCGTTAGCACTACAGCGCGTTTTGCCCAAACACCTGGGCTTTTTCAAGCGCCACTAAGAGCGTTCTTACATACGCTCACATAAGTCTGTTCTTAAAGTGCCAGATTGCTTCAAAAGTTTTTGCCTTTCCATGAAAAGTGCTCTCACTATTCTTGTATGTTGCATGGGCTTTTGCAGGCACACAGGATCAGTGATCTTTACAAGTATACAGACTATATAAAATATATTCTTATGTATATGTATATGTTAAAATACAAATATCACACAATAAATTGATAATTTATATAAAAGAGTTTATACAAAACGTGATATCAGTGTAAAACAGACTTGGCCAAGAATCCCCCAAAAATAAGCTGATTCTGTCAATGTATGAAAAATATGTGTGTGTGTGTGTGTGTATATATATATGTATATATATATATATATATATATATATATATATATATATATATATATATACACACATACAAAAATGTCTCAGTCAGTCCATATAATTCTAAAAAGGAAACAGAAGAAAACAATATACATGTATAAACGACCTCTAAAGTCTGTAAAATAAAATAAAATACAGATGAATAAACACTCTCTATCATGGGAAAAAAAAATATTTGCATGTGACATATGGAGCCAAAAGATATATGTACGAGCATAAACAATGCATTCTTATAAATTATAGAATGCCTGCCAGTTCGAATTCAGCATTCATACCAAAGGGCATCAAAGTTTTCAGTCTAAAAATCCACAACATTTTCTGATATATTGGCTTTTTTGTCAGTTCTCCCCCTCTCCATGGGATAATAACCCTTTCAATCCCACAATAGCTTAGGCATCCAGGGTTGCTAGCATGATGATCTAAAAGATGTTTGGATACAGAATGTTTCTCAAAATTTCTTTTTATGTTGTACACATGCTCTTTCAGTCTAACTTTTAACATTCTTTTTGTTTGCCCTACGTACTGAATTCCGCAAGGGCAACTCAACAAATAAATGATTTGTTTCAAATGGCATGTAATACATTCCTGTATATCAAATGTTTATTTTGTAATGGAGGAATAAAAGCTAGCAATGTTCCCACATGGGGGACCTGTTACTTTACATATACTGCAGTTTCCACACTTTAAAAAAAATATGACTCCACTTCCTGCTACAAAGAAGGGTTCTGTGTCCCCTTTATGAACACACAAGGTAAGCAGTTTGCAACCCTATACTTTTATACTGTTATAATATTGGCATATTGCACAAGATTTTCTCTTCTTTTTTCTGTGTTGCAAGAACATCCCGATACAGAGGTAGAGGGGAAGTGTAACCTTAGAACACACCTTCTCAAATATCTGAGTCGGTCTTAAGTGGCTCAGTTAAATGTGAGTGCACCAATATTGAGATACATCTTTTTGCACAATATTGGATATATTACACTATACTAGCCTTCTTTATTATAGGAAACTATACCTCACCTTTGGAATTTAAATTGGTGTTAGGTATGTTGTTGATCCAGGTATTAGCTCTTCTGGAGCAATCTTCTGAATCATTCAATGTGAATTCAAAGTGGCTCATTTTAAGAGACAAATTGGTAGTGGTAATTTTCAAATGTAGGCAGTTTATCGATTCGACTTTATTTAAACTGATTGTGCTAGTCTTTATGTATTGTCTTACTGTTTATAAGTGATCTTCAAGGCACTTCTTAAGGATATCTTGAGTTAGGACTGAATGTTTCATACGGTCCCTTTATTCATGCATCTTCCGTTAATGTACCTTCTGGAGACCCTTGACTTACTTGATTTTTAGTTTGTATCAGAAAAATCCTAGAGTCCTTTTTTCTCTGGGTTTTACTCTTTTCTCTCTCATTTTTTTTATTGATGACCTTTTGGGGTTTTGCCGTGTTTGGCGTCAGTCAGAAAATTATTATTTCTGCATCAATAAGATTGCACTTTTCTAGTGAGGAAAGACAGATTTATTACTGCTAAATTATTCTCAATTGGTTGACTTTTAAGATTTGCTACTAAGTTCCCACTATAGTGGTTGGCAGGCAGAGGGAAACAAACCAAAACACTTTCTCCTATCTCATTTTATAAAAAATAAGTATTAAACAGTGTTATATACTAAATAAAGAAATTATGAGCCACTGACATTTGGGCCATAAAACAAAGACAACCAAATTCACCACAGAAATGGTACTTTAAAACAGAAGCAAGTTGTTCGAGAGGCTAAAGAAGATTTTTCCTATTTTTTTAAAACAAATTTTTTAAACAAACTGTTGGTGGTCTTTGTGTTTTCCAAACTGCAGTGACCTTCTTTATAAAGTAGTCACTACCATCAAATTATTTTTTATGAAGGATTGATGGTAATTAAAACCTGTTTTAAACATATTTAGCTTATTTGTAAAAGCAATGCAAGGCATTATGTATTTGGCAAGAGGCAGTGCACTCCAAATCCTCCAATAATGATCTACCAGACCCACAGCTGATTCTGTATTGTCAAACTCCCTTAATATGCCAAAACTACTTATTCTTGTCTTATCTGTATATTACTTAGAAGTCAATTATAAATCAATTTTAGCAACAACAAAAAAACAAGCAATATATAGGAATATTTTTCTTTGCTATTAGAATTTGCCTTTAGTCATTGTTAATAGACATTGATATTGATGTTTTCTCTTGTGTATATATACCTGTCCAGAGCCTTCTCCTACTGCCACCTTGTTTTCTTGGGCCGGTGTTCATCGTCAAATTTTTAAAAGGTCTAACCCCCACCTCCTGATGTGAGTGTGATCACATCATCATCCCCCAGTGCTAAAACCAGTACTCTTGTATTTTAAAGTATTACAACAGTGAAAGTTTAAATGGCATGAATGGAATCTTCAGAAAGAAAAGAGACCAATTTAAAAGCCATGGAAAAATATTTAAAACCATTTACAAAGGTGTTGTATTTCTAAAATATCAGCTGATAATTATGAAAAAACAAATCTAGTGCGATAAAATAAATGAGGCACAAAAACTATTTTGGTATACATCAATTCTTCCTTTACCTTTGAAGCAGTTAATGTTTTTTTGGGTTTTTTTATACGTCATGTACTAAATACGTATCCAAAGTCATGTTATTTCAAAAGTGTATTTACGTTATATTAGTGTATAATTTATACTGGGTGTGATGTATTATTTATATTTCTCTACAGCTCGGCAATGATGTTTGGAATTACAGATCTATATATACATAAATAAATATAAGCTTAATATATATGTATATTTGAATCCTCCAGGTTTATTCCTGTATCTGATTACAATTTGCGTTTTGCGAAGAGGATAATTTGCATGTTGGCTAAGCCAACCAAATGCATGGAAGATTCAATCAAACAAATTTACATATACAATGTGTAAGTTTAAAATATATTATAAAAGTTTGTTTTCATAACAGAAAGGCATAGATTACAGAGAAACAATTTAATATCACGGAAAGCATCAAATCACATTGATATTACACAATCTAGAGTCTAATAAATAAGCAAACAGTGCAGAAGATGGTGCAAGGAAGGGGAAGTACTCTCCTCTTCTAGTACCATCGTCTACACTGTTTGCTTTGTTTTTTTTCTCTCCCCCCCCTTACTCTGATCTTCACACAAGATATTTATGACCCTCTTTGCGAATGGTGTCTATTTTCTATCAATCCCGTGTCTTATCTGCACTCATGTCGCTTTAACCCCTGTAACACTATATATATAAAGTAAAAAAAAGTATATAAGTAAAATATCTTTTCAACACAGCATGGAATGCATAGCTAATGGTAATACGGCAAAGCAACAATGTCTTGCAGCAATAATTTCTGTAATTCTATTTTATCCCTTGTCTTACAGTTCTGAAAGGTTTAGAATAATTTGCACATAAGGATAATTATTACTTTCAGAAAAAATATGGAAGTTATGAAAGTAGTTACAATATAATAAAAAAAATTCTACTTATATTGTTATTCTGAATCATAATCTGTTGGCATATGTGAAATCATGGATGTAAAGCAGTGATCCACAAAACATTTACCAAGAATCACAATCAAATTAGAGGCCTAGGGGTTACTCCAGTATCATCATCAATAATTCTGAAAAAATAAACTGCTTTGGGAAGCACTGATCTGAAATGTTCTTACAGGTTCATATAATTTTCGGCAGAAGGACGGCTTTAGAACCAATAATTATGACCATGTAAAATTATTAAGCAAAAATCACTTAAATACCTCTCTCAGTTTTGAAACTATATTACATAGTTACATAGCTGAAATGAGACATGTGTCCATCAAGTCCAGCCTTTCTCACATTTGATTTTGCTGTTGATCCATAAAGAAGGCAAAAAAAAAAAAAACAGTTTGAAGTGTTTCCAATTTTGCAACAAACTAGGAAACAAAATCCTGTTTGACCCCAGAATGGCAGCCAGATGTCTCCATGGATCAAGAAGCTATTGCCCCACTATTTAAAAATTATATCCCTGTATATTATGTTTTTGCATATATGTGTCCAATTGCTGTTTAAACATTGTATAGACTCTGATAAAACCACTTCTTCAGGCAGATAATTCCACATCCTCTCAAATCAATCTATATTGACCAGCAACATTCTAACAGCCTGACTTGGAGTAAATAGTTAAGCTTACAGATCACACACAGAGTATGGAAGGGGCAAGTACAAACTTTCTGCAAGATAAAAAGTATTTAGATATCTATTTTTTAAACAAAAAAAATGCAACTGCATTTTCTACCAGGCAGCTTTCTCCCACAATTGATATGATCTGTTCACAAATAACACAGATGTCATTGCCAAACATTTCCTGGTAATAAATAACACAAAAGTTGAGAGAAGTCCAGGGAAATTCGGGGTGGGCATATGCAAATTAGTTCAACAAGGAATCACATTGTTGCCTCATTCAATTTTAAACATGGATTCCTTGGAGTTTGTGGATGCTGTATAGAACAGAATTGAAACACAACTTAGGAAAAGATTCAAAGACAGTGAAATGGAATGAGGCAAAAATGTGCATCCTTGTTGAACTAATTTGCATGTGCCCACCCAGAATCATTTCTGGTAGTAACATCATTGCGAATTTGTGATTTCTGTGGGGAAAGCAAGTCTTATGGCTTGGCTGGTGTGCAGATATTTGCTTAACAATATATATTACATTGTTAAGCAAATATATATAAAGCAGACCTTGGTATTTTGGATTAAATATGAAATTATTTAGAACAACCATAACCGTGATGGTTACATACTCCGAATATTGTTAAACAGTATTAATATTAATATTGAAAAATAAAAAAATAAGAATACACATATTTTCCATCTACGAAAAAAATAAACTCTTGGAGTCTTACCTTAATGCCGCCATTGGTAAGTCAATTAGTAAGCACTAATGGGAAAGTTATATTGTTTAGTCATTCTGATGTATTAACAGCGATGGACATCCTGAAAGTACAACATTAGCATTTATATCATGTCTCATTAGCAATGAACTTTTAAAATCCTAACATGTCTACTGATGTCGATGACAGAATTTCAAAACCAGCATGCCAGGAGAGCATCATACCAATACCAGATGGTTTGGAATAACTTAGAAATATAGTTTGATTTGATATATTTCAATAAGTTTTACCATCAGTAATGCTATAGAGACATTTAAGAATTGGTTAAGAAGAGCATCTGATATTTAAATGTCACGTTAATTAAATGTTTTCTGTAAAAAAAATATTAAATATTATGTTAATTTCAATACACTTTTTTTTTCTTTAGGAACATGTGTCGACTGACCTTATCCTTTTTAATTGCTTTTACAAGAGTCATGTGAAACAGATTTTTTTGGTGTCATTGTGTGCCCCCCCCCCTCCCCATTATCCGTTTTTACAGAGTATTTAAAGGGCGCAATAGAAGTTGTTAAAGGACAATTGCTACAGCGTAGTAACATTATTTATCACCCTTTGAGGTCATTCTTTCATGAATCTCTCTAGTTATTAGAAATCTGTAGATGTTCCTGTAATCTGGAAGTCATGACCGCAATAAAGCTAAAATAATTATTGTGCCTCTAATATATGAACAAATAAATGGAGCATTTACAGGGCTATTTATTAAAAATATGGCTAAATAGATTGGATTTGCTTTAAACAATGTTACAATATAGACAAATATATTTACTGAGGCTTCTTGGTAATTATAAAAAAATATATAGTTAACCTTTTCCATGTCACTTTAATATCCATATGGAGCTAAAAATGTTTTTTAAATTTATTTTGTAATAAGTCTGATGGCTCAGAAATTGTGTTTGGAGATGTTGAACTCACTCACCATTTTAATTCAGACTGTCACTGTTAAGAAAAAGTGTAGAGTAGGTTAGCGCTAATAATATACAAAGGAGGCAGCAACCTTACAGAGGGTCACCCTCTAACCCTCTGGGATAAGGATGTACAGGAAAAAAGGCGAGAAAAGGCTGCGCCAAGAGATACAATAAAATAAGTCCCAATAAAAATATAAAAAGGATATATATAAATATATATAAAAGTCAATATAAAAAGGAGGATAAATGTCTATGTTGCGCTGGTGTTCTCTCTTCTTATGATGCTTTGGATCCTCCCGTGATATGTAAAATATAAAAGGGAAAAGGACCAATGGTGCAGATTGTGGGGTACGTGGAAAATGAAGAATAAAGATGTAATAAACTCACATTTGTATGAGCTATAACCAGCTCAGGTGGAATGGGTGTTCTGCAGTATAATCCCTGCTAGTAGGATATCGGGAAATTCTGATCCACTGGTGCTGTCCAATTCTCAGGAGAAGGGAGAAAAATATATAACGCGTTTCACCTCACGGATTTTATCAAAATGGAATAAACATTATTCCATTTTGATAAAACCCTTGAGGTGAAACGCGTTAATGGATTTTATTGTATACTTTTAATAATAAATTACGTTTGGCTTTATCTCTGTGCCATTCATATTTTTATTATATATATTTTTATCACTCCAATTTTATATTATCCTTTCCTGGCATTTTATATATCCTAAGGTGGGGATTATACCACCCACGCCATATCTCAAGTGCAGTGTCATCTGCACTGTATACTGTGAGTATATTTATTTTGTTTTGTATATACCACATCTTATCTTCAGAGAGCACTATCTGTTATATATTTTTCTCCCTTCTCCTGAGAATTGGACAGCACCAGTGGATCAGAATTTCCTGATATCCTACTAGCAGGGATTATACTGCAGAACGCCCATTCCACCTGAGCTGGTTATAGCCCATACAAATGTGAGTTTATTACATCTTTATTCTTCATTTTCCACGTACCCCACAATCTGCACCATTGGTCCTTTTCCCTTTTATATTTTACATATCACGGGAGGATCCAAAGCATCATAAGAAGAGAGAACACCAGCGCAACATAGACATTTATCCTCCTTTTTATATTGACTTTTATATATATTTATATATATCCTTTTTATATTTTTATTGGGACTTATTTTATTGTATCTCTTGGCGCAGCCTTTTCTCCCCTTTTTTCCTGTCACTGTTAAGCTCTTACTAACAACTATTGTCATACAATAATTGAATTTACATTTTTGTTTGTCTCTTTCAAATCTGATATTTATATAGACACACTAGATATATGTGGTAAAGGTAACTTAAACATGGCTCTAATTGAACATAGGGCTTGAGACACATATTTGCAAATGTTGCATATAATCACATTTATTGGAAAATATATATAATATCAGATTTATGGAGCATTGAAAAGATTTTCACTCCTAAGTACTTTTCTTGTCAGCATGTCTAAAGGTATTCATATATAATATTTGATGTTTGTAGGCATATGCAGTTTTGCCTTCTTTCTTTTGTATTTAAGGAACACTCCAAGCACCATAATCACTAAACACCTACCACCCACTCCATTGTAAGTAATCAAACCATTTTATAATGGTTTGGAAACTTACAATAGGGGGTCCCTATTAGCACCATAGCCACGACAACATGCTCTAGTGATTTTGGTGCTTAGAGTGTTTTGTTAAGGTGGGTAGCTACAAAAAAACAAGTCCCCTAGTTAAAAGCACGCTTTTGAATATATCATTTGGTTAAACAAAACATTAGTAACATTAGGCTGTGGCATTTTTTTTAGTGATACTATAGACAGCAAACCAACTTTTCAACTCACTGTTCAATTATCTTCCATTTGGGAGTTAAAGGGACACTAAAGTCACCAGAACAACTATTGCTTAATGTAGTTGTTCTTGTGAGTATAATCATCCCCTTCAGGCATTTTCATGCTAACACTGCCTTTCCAGAATGGGCACCTCCAATTGGCCACTCCTCATATGGCCACTGAAAATGCTTCCTGGGGCAGGGCTGCACAATAGGCATCACTGTCATTCAGCGTCTCCTGCTGAATATTCCCACTTCAAGATTAACTGATTCAATGCATCTCTATGAGAAGGTGCTGATTGGCCAAAATGGCCTCCTTGCTGATTTCAGCCAACCCAATGCTTTCACTATGGGAAAGCATGAGATTGGCTACAAATCAGCAATTCTGATAATGTCACGAAGGAGGCTGGGACCAGCATCGGCAGACTTGCGCGGTGCTGGAAATAAGGCAAATTTTCACCTTTTCTAATGGGGCTAATGGTGGGCAAGCCACCTAAATGGTGGATTAAACACTATAAGCTCAGGAATACAGGTTTGGCTACCTGACCCTATAGTGTTCCTTTAAACCACTTTGTTTATGCAGCTCTATTCACACCACTCTGAATGTAACTTGGAAAGCCTCTCTAAGCACTTCCTGTAAAGAGAGCTCTAATGCTTAAACTTATTTTCTTGCACATTTTGTTTAATTTAGAATTTCTTATCTCTTGCTTTGCTAATAGTATGCTATACCCTGCAGGAGCCTATTGTGTGTGATTAAAATTACATTTACAGAGCATGACATAACAATGTCTAAAACATTTTAACATTTGATTAAACATGAATACTTTTTTCCATGTAAGCCTTGTGATTCACAGGCAGTGGAGATGGGGCTAGGGCTGCAAGGACAGAAACAAAGTTAATTAAACTCCTAAATGGTAAAAAATAAATAAAAAATAAATAAATAAAAAATAGAGCACTTAGACTGCAGAAGCTGGTTCTATAACAGAGGTAGGCAACCTTTGGCACTCCAGATGTTGCGAACTACATTTCCCCTGATGCTTTGACAGCATTATGGCTGTAAGAGCATTATGGGTAATGTAGTCTACAACCTCTGGAGTTTCGATGATTGCCTATACTTGATCCATACACTAAAATAGCGTAAAATGTAGGGTTTTATCTTGATCACCTACATATTTTTACAGACCTCAACATCAATGCCATCACAAATGGTTGGCTGATGCATGTGCCTATGTTAACAGTGATCTAATTAATTGAGAATCTGCCAAGATACACCGTACTTTGCTCACGTGGAATACATGTTTTTTTTTGCTATTGCTTGTATTAAGTTAGAAAAGTAAAACGGTCTACAACAAAATAGTGTCCTTTTAAACACATTTTTATATGTTAATTTATGAGGGATTGGGACATTGCAAAGACTTTTTTTTTATATTTGAAATAGCATATACGGTATCTTGAGTAAAATGAACATGTATCTCAAGCACTGAGCAGTTGAAGATTATGTTAAAGGACCAATTTTAGGTATCATAATTTCATCAAAAATAAAAAAATTCTATGCCGGTCCAATTAAGGATCACTTCAGCATAGCGTGCAAATATACAGGTGCAAAAGATAACTTGAAATTGAAAATTATTTTTTCAACATGAAGGAAAGCACGCATAGGCTTCAAAATAAACAAAAGCACTGCTTCATTTTACCATATGTTCTTTAACCCCTTAAGGACGCAAGACGGTTCAGGACCGTCATCGGCATTTTTCCCTTGCCGACCGACGACGGTCCTGAACCGTCCTAAATTTAAAATGTACTTACCCGATCGCCGTCGTTCCCCCGGCGGCGATCGCCATTGCTCCCGGTGTGGGGAAACTGCCTGCAGCCCAGACAGTCTCCCCATGGCGGATTAGGACCCCTGGGGCCATGTGATCGCCCAACAGGGCGACCACATGGTCACAATAGGTGTCCTAGTCTCTGCCTGCAGGGGGACTGTCTGTCCTGCCAGTGTAAAATCATAAAAAAATTTAAAGTGAAAGTTAATAAAAAAATATATATTATTATATATGTGTATATATATGATATATAGACATATATTATACCTATATAATATATGTCTATATATCATATATATAATGTCATGCTAAGTGTATTTTTATATTAATATGTACATATATTAATATAAAAATACACTTATAATTAATTTACACACGTATATATATAATATATATAATAACTATATATATATTGTATATATATATTATTATAAAATACGAATAATAAATAATTTAAATTAAATTAAAAAAATTAAAAATAATAATAAAAAAAAATATATATATATATCTATACGAAATGTTATTTTAACTGTATTTTGATATTAATATATATATATATTTATATCAAAATACACTTAGAATGAAATTGTATATATATCTATGTATATATAAATAAATAAAAAGAATACGAACTATTCATATGTCCATATACAAAATTACATAAATAATTATATAAATATACACGTAGACTTCAAATATATAAATATGCACATATATTTAAATTCTACGTGCGTATTTATGTAATTTTTACATAATTAAGTTATTTTATTGATTGCAATTTAAGGGACCTGCCTGCCAACCCAGGCCGAAAGTCCAGAGAATTTAATTTGCTAGCACTGTATTTTACCCTGTAACGTTCTACGACACCCTAAAACCTGTACATGGGGGGGTACTGTTTTACTCGGAAGACTTTGCTGAACACAAATATTAGTGATTCAAAACAGTAAAACATATCACAGCGATGATATTGTCAGTGAAAGTGACTTTTTTTGCATTTTTCACACATAAACAGCACGTTTACTGATGATATAATTGTTGTGATACATTTTCCAGTTTTGAAACACTAATATTTGTGTTCAGCAAAGTCTCCTGAGTATAAGAGTACCCCCCATGTACAGGTTTTATAGCGTTTTTGAAAGTTACAGGGTCAAATATATGGGTCAAATATTTTTACATTGAAAATGGCCAGGTTGGTTACGTTGCCTTTGAGAGCGTATGGTAACCCAGGAATGAGAATTACCCCCATGATGGCATACCATTTGCGAAAGAAGACAACCCAAGGTATTGCAAATGGGGTATGTCCAGTCTTTTTTAGTAACCACTTGGTCACAAACACTGGCCAAAATTAGCGTTCAATTTAGTTTTTTACTTTTTTCACACACAAACAAATATGAACGCTAACTTTGGCCAGTGTTTGCGACTAAGTGGCTACTAAAAAAGTCTGGACATACCCCATATTGAATACCCTGGGTTGTCTACTTTCAAAAAAATATGTACATGTGGGGTGTTATTCAGCGATTTATGACAGATAATAGTGTTACAATGTCACTATTGATACATTTAAAAAATATATGTTTTGAAACCGCAATATCCTACTTGTACTTATAGCCCTATAACATGCAAAAAAATAGCAAAAAGCATGTAAACACTGGGTATTTTTAAACTCAGGACAAAATTTTGAATCTATTTAGCAGTTTTTTTCATTCGCTTTTGTAGATGAATAAAAGATTTTTCACATAAAAGTCAAAAAACATGTATTTTTTTAAATTTTTCATCATATTTTTTCATTTTTTAAAAATTAAATTACATGAGATTATATAAATAATGGTATGTAAAGAAAGCCCCCTTTGTCCTGAAAAAAACAATATATAATTTGTATAGGAACAGTAAATGAGAGAGCGGAAAATTACAGCTAAACACAAACACCACAAAAGTGTAAAAAGATGCCTGGTCGCAAATGTACAACATCGCAAAAAAAGTCCAGTCCTTAAGGGGTTAACATTTATTCAATGCTTCGATCCAATGACCTTTACATATTAAGGAAAGTTTGCTAATGGGACTGATGTTGCCTTGAAAAGAAGTGCATATTTTTCAAGCCAGGTTTATGAATGGGGAGCATCAACTGACCACTCTCACTCTCAATCAGTAGTGCTGCCCAATTTTGCAAGAACCTTCTGCTTTAAAGAGTTTGAGAAAAGGGAAAGGGTTGGGAGATTCTGTTCTGGAGACCAGACTTTGGGGTTAAACTGCTCAAGAACAGTTTTACCTCCTAAAGGTGAGCCAGCACTAGGGACCTACTCCTACCATAACTTCAATAACTTCATACCAAGGAAGTTAGGATGCCTAGAGTGTCCCTTTAACCCCTTAAGGACCAAACTTCTGGAATAAAATGGAATCATGACGTGTAACACATGTCATGTGTCCTTAAGGGGTTAAGGCAGTGCGGCCCAAAAGGTAGATCCCTAGATGTTGTAAAACTTCAACTCCCATTATATGGAACTTTACAATGACTAAGCATCATGGAAGCTGTAGTTTTAAAACCTCTGGGAATCTACATTTTGGTCATCCCTGCTTTAAGGTCTTTTAGTTCGGTTTGTGTTTTCAATATAAAAAACAATGCAGCGGTGTATACCATTGGCCTTTAAGTTTACAAAAATACTTCCTGCAAATTGCTTACTCATAAACATTTATACAAGGATGGAGCATTCACGTGACAAAAAAAAAATGTTTAGACATTAGGGTATAAAGATCTAAAGAAGAACATTAATAATACAATTCCTCTGGCATGTTCTTTTAAAGAACTGTGTGTATAAAACTATAGAGAAGAATCTGACATCTAAAATAAATTATAGTCATAAAGATTTTGTACTGCCTATAGTAATAATACTGAACATATGTTCTCTTTATTTATCATTTAAGAAATGTTAACACATTTTTAGAATTCATGTCTTGAAATACAGGATCCCTAAAAGTCAGTCTTTCGTGTTGATAATAAAACTGAAAATTCATGGCAGAATAGTACTGACACTTACTACCTCTATAAAACAAAGCCGTACCTCATATCAATTTATATGAAAAAAAAGAAAACAGTCCCTATACTTTTTCAGTTTATGTGCTGTAACTGAACAAATTTAGATGTTTTTTTTTTAAAGTTATTTATATATAATAGTGATAGCACATATGCTTTATTAAAATATTTTTTTATTAAAATAATTCATTGTTAAAGTTTACATCAACTTACAGAGCTTTTTTCATTTTTTTATACTAGTTTCTAAAAATATTCTAATACTAATGCAGATACAATGATCCTTCATACCTCACAGCTTAACGTTCATAGTGGGGGGAAAAAATTATCTAGATCTGTCTTTTCTAAAAAAAAAAATACCTTGTAAACTGATTCTAAATAAGAGTGTCCTCCTTAAGATCTTCAGCTTAGTTTATATTTATAGCAGTCATGGAGCTGTCTTTGTGAAAGTAGAACAACAATGTGAATGACAAGTGATTTTCTGTTTCATTTGCAAAACACAAAGGCATTTCTAAGCACTGATACATTGATATGCACATTTTAATACACGCAAATTACAGATGTATATAATACACTTTTCTTTAGAGAATTCTTATTCTTCTTGTAAGCATTAACTAGATAATGGTGTAAACATGTTTCTTCTTGTGGCGTTCACTCAGAAGATCCATGTTATATAGGTTGTCTTGTTTCAACATTATATTCGCCTCCATTATTTTTACATGCTAACTTCTCTGTAAGAGGGCTGATAAAGCTGTCTAGTAACCTCAATGAAACTCCTATACATGATTTACACAATCTATTTAATAGCTATGGAATAACTTTTCCATATAACCTTTCCAATTGATAATGTGAAAAATGTAAGGGTTATTGTCTTGAAGAGCAGTCTCTTTTAAACTGCATCATTTTTCACATTGCAAAAAATAGGTTCTAAATATTTATAGAGCAATAATATAGATCATTACCTCTAAGCGTTAAGGTATGTAAAATTAAAGAAACACTCAAAGGATTGTAACCATAGAAACATAGAATGTGACAACAGATAAAAACCATTCGGCCCATCTAGTCTGCCCAATTTTCTAAATACTTTCATTAGTCCCTGGCCTTATCTTATGTCTAAGATAGTCTTTTGCCAATGATGGCAAACCTTGACACCATAAATTGTTTCTGAACTACATTTCCGATGATGCTCAGCTAGCTTTTAGACTCTAAAAGCTAGCTGAGCATCATGGGAAATATAGTCCAGAAACCATTTATGGTGTCAAGGTTAGCCATCACTGCCTTATGCCTATCCCACGCAAGCTTAAACTCCTTTACTATGTTAACCTCTACCACTTCAGCTGGAAGACTATTACATGCGTCCACTACCCTCTCTGTAAAGTAATACTTCCTGATATTATTTTCAAACCTTTGCCCTCACAACCTCTTGTTTTGCGGTAGTTGTTTTTCTTTTAAATATAGTCTCCTCCTTTATTGTGTTGATTCCCTTTATGTATTTAAATATTTCTATCATATCCACCCTGTCTCGTCTTTCCTCCAAGCTATACATGTTAAGATCATTTAACCTTTCCTGGTAAGTTTTATCCTGCAATCCATGAATCAGTTTAGTAGCCCTTCTCTGAATTCTTTCCAAAGTATCAATATCTTTCTGAAGATATGGTCTCCAGTACGGCATAAAATACTCCAAGTGAGGTCTCACCAGTGTTCTGTACAATGTCACAAACACTTCTTTATTTCTTCTGCTAATACCTCTCCCTATACACCAAAGCATTCTGCTAACATTTCCTGCTGATCTATTACATTGTCTGCCTACCTTTAAGTTATCTGAAATAATTACTCCTAAATCCCTTTCCTCAGATGTTGGGGTTAGTAGTGTATCAAATGTTCTTTACTCTGCCCTTGGGATTTTTAGGCTCAAGATGCATTATCTTGTACTTATCCACATTAAATGTCAGTTGCCACAGCACTGATCATTTTTCTTGTTTACATAAATAATTTGCCATTTGACTTATTCCTCCTGGAACATCAACCCTGGTGCAAATCTTTGTATCATCAGCAAAAATTTTAAAACTTAAATATTGCAATTTATTGATGAGCTTTCTATGTAGAACAGTAGCAAAAGCTTTACTGAAATCTAGGTAAGCAATGTCTACTGCACTACACTGATCTATTATTTTAGTTACAATAAAAAAAATCCATAAGATTAGTTTTGCATGATCTACCTGAAGTAAACCCATGTTGTCTATGATCTTGAAATCCTTGCGATTTTAGATGTTCAACAATCCTATCTTTAACATGGTTTCCATCACACTTTCCTCACTACGGAAGTAAGGCTTACTGGCCTATATTTGTTGGACTTCTCCCTTCTACCTTCTTATGAATGGGTACAATATTCGCTAATTTCCAAACTTCTGGGACTACTCCTGCTAACAATGGTTGGGTAAATAAATCCGTTAATGGTTTTGCTAGTACACCATTAAGCTCTTTCAATACCTTTTGGTGTTTCCCATCAGTTCCCATTGACTTATTTGTCTTTACTTTTGACAGTTGAAACCTCTTCCTCTGTAAACCATTACAGCTCAATGTAGTGGGCGTGTTGCCAGGAGACACTTGGCTCATTATAGTATTAGCACACAAAAACATTGAATCCCTCAGCACTAGTAATGTAAAAATTGAATTCAGAAAAGAAAAAGACCATGTAGCATCAATAACTGAAGTGTCAAAAAAGGAAAACATTACTGATGGTCGAGATACGTATGCCTCCGCAGTTTTCAATTGATCCTTCCCTATCTTACTGAGATTGCCCAGCTTTCTTTGTGAGTACTCATTCTCCACAGCATTCTCATAAAATAACTCATTAAACAAGTCTTGTAATAGTATTTTTTTTTATGTGCCTCACATTTTCAGTAATTATCACAGGTGATTCACTGTGTTAAACACGCTGAAATATGGGAATTGTTTATTGCACTATCATGCTCATTGTGCCCAGGGGAATCCCAAAAACCCAACTCTTAAGAAAAGTAAATTACAAGTATGTGGAAAAATGTGCTACTGCTAGATCTAGCAGAATGCTTAAAAGTTACTCCCAGAAAAGCTGGGATGGTCTGAGTTTTAAAATACTTGACAAATAAGCATACATCCCAGAATTCCAAATGGAGAAAGAAGGACACTTTTTGGGGGAGCAAAAATCAGTACTGGCTCCTAAATAGGGATAGTTGGGAGATATAATTAAAAGGTTAGTATTGCTAAAATGAGGCTCTTCAATGGTTTCAGTTAATGTTCAAATTAATATTGTTTCTGTTTCATGAATAGATGTAAAATCCTGATAAGTCACTCAGTTAACCTGGAAAGGATAAAATAAAGTTAGTTTATCTGTTCTGGTCACACTTTAGAGAATGCTCTCCTTTGTATACATTAAGAGCGGTGAGACATCTTGAAATAGTGAGAGTTGTCTATTCTAGTTTGGTAAGTTTATAGTATGCTCAAAGAATCTTTGATTTATCAGAAAAGCTGAGGATGCACTGTTTTACCATCTTTGTTTTTGGGTGGTGTGTTCTGGACCAATTTGGCGGAGTCCTTCTAAAAAATGATGGGTAGCACATACTCTAAAAGTGATATATTGTGGGGTAGGATTGGACACTAAGTTCAGCAAGGTCTAGCCTTGTATTTTCCAAAGCCTTAATGTAGAAATTACTTTTTCTGCACATGTTCATGAACACTTCTGTCAAAATAAAAGGTCTACTTTCTATGTTACTGCTAGAAAATGCACGCTTACTGGTGAAAAAAAACAACCTCTGGAAATAAAAACAGATAAGTTCCAGAATTTTGACATATACCACTGGGTAAGGCAAGTCAAAGAGTATTAAAATATTTAGTATGATAACTAACATTAATTCAATCAGAAATAATATAATATATAGGTCAGAAATATACCTATTAGTACAATATATTAAGGCAATGATTAGATTAACTTAATTTGAAGTTTTTCAAATATTTAGTTGATTCCTATTTTATTTTTGTTGTTTTTTGTTTTTCTATGTATACAAACTTTTCTGAATATGCTTATTCATAATTATTGCTCTATTTTTGTTAAGCATGTATGTGTATTGTTGCTTATATAGTTATGTAGTGAAGTAGAATTCAAGTTCATCAAGTTTAGCTTTTCATACATCTCTGTTACTGCTTCAGAATTAAAGGAAGGTGAAAAACTCAATTTTGAGAAATTTCCAATTTTTACATGAAATGTTAAGTATTCTTTCTTGACTCCAAGATCTCAATCAGATTTTTTGTTTATCTTTAGGCTAATAGTTCCACAACTTGACTGTTCTTACTTAAAAAAAAAAGTTGCAACTATCCTAAATTGGTGACAGTCTTTTGTACAGTCCGATCAAATGTCCAAAGAGGAGTTTGTACAAGACTTGTATATTTTTGTATAATGTGATTTTTGAGGAAGTAGAAAACCTATGGAATTTTGATTGTTTTTCAATATTAACAGATGAAAAAAGGAACAACTGGATTTTTATAATTCTCAAATTGTAATTTGATTTTGTAGTTTTTCTACTTGGGTAGAATTCACAAAACTTTTTTTTTATTTTGTTTTATTACTAATCTGAAAGCTATAAACTAGTATCTAATCCCACAATTTATTGTAATTATTGCAAAGTATGGATTCAAACAACCGTTCCTCAGTTGAAATATATCCTTTAAAATGATTGCCTATTTGAAATTGTTTTATAAAATGCCTTCTCTCTAGATCTCTTTAATCTCCCAACATGAGGAAGCAAAGACGGGTTCTACATTAGTATTATAATGAAAATGTAATTTATTGTTAAGGAATCATATGGAAAATGACAATTTAAGCCTTAAGACCTGACTTTTCCTCGTATTTTGATATTTACATAAATATCAGCTTCCAGAAAATCTCGTTCTTTGATATAAGATGTAAGTCCTAAATTAATCAAAGTTTGATCAGAGAACTTGCACATGAACACATTGATCATTCTGAGCCTACACGCTGTACGAGATAGTCATATAAAAACAGGTTGTTTATTCAAGCTGTGCTCTGGGTTGCTAGCAGTAATCAGATTACTTTATGCACTTCTCTATAATTTTTCTATTATAATTTCAGGGTATGTATTTTCTCTCCATTGTAAAGTTTAAATTGTAGTTTATGCAAGTTCTTGCAGCCTGAATTTTCAAGAAAAAACATTATTCATTTTTAAGGTTCTGTTATAATCCAGTTTATGTAGTAATCAAATGCTAATTATCTTCTAAACCTTTTTGTGGTATAAACTATTGGTGGACTTTTATTAACAGTTTACCGTATAAATCTCAGACTAAGACATGCTGCACAGTATACATCATACAGTCTTTATTATACGCTCATTGTCTCATCATCTGTATATAACTGTAAGTTTCTTTTCTAGAATGAAGGCTGTTAAGAATTTACTATGTCTACCTATACAAAAACTATATTTCCCATTTACTTTTCTGTGCTGATGAAGTAATGTGATCAAGCCCATGATATTATTGGAATTTGTACAAGGAGAAAGTCAGTTATGACACCTTTTATTGGATCAGAGTGACATTTCTGAGAAATATATTGAGGTTGGCGGGTAGAGTCAATCAAGGAATAAAAAATAAATGTGTGAAGGAATACTTTTAGATATGCCAGTGATTTAAGTTGCATTGCTCAAATGGTTAGTGTTGGACGTTTCATTGTTCTCCTCGTGATTGCCTTTAGTTCCAATTTTATGTCAGGGCAGACGTGAAGTCATCGCTTAAAAGAAATTTTAAAAAGCTAGTACAGCACAAAATGCACTGCTAACTCTATTTTGGAGATAATGAGAGCAAGCCTATAATGAATTTCCGAATATAGAAGGAGAAATCTGTCCCAAGACAAAGATAAAAAAAACTTAAATCTTTATTAGCAATGTACTAAAAATAAAAACACTTGTGTTCAAAACTTAAATAAACCTAGGTCTAAAGAATAATGGGGGAGGGGTGGAGAAAAACATGACAACAGCCACAATCTGGGTAAAGAATAGTTGGAGGGTAAATATGCCAGATCGAGTTTCTACAATGCTAAAGATACAAGTGTAAATAGAAAGTCGATACCAATAATAGGAAAAAAAAAGTAAGGATCCGAAATCTATGTAAGTGAATACATTGCCCTTAGTCTGGAGTGGGACTATGACAAGTTTAGTTCACAGGCTATACAGAAAAATACTATAGTCATAGTGACCAGATTCGGACATACTCCTGAATAAGATGAAACATAGTATATGTGTTTATAGCTTATGTGGACTTATATCAGCCTGAAGTAAAGTTGTATGGCCAGCAAGACATCATGAACAAATCAGAATGGAATATGATGAATGCAAATGAAAGGTAGCTAGGTCAAAGGGTGTGAATAAAGTCAATAATTTAGTGTGCTTGACAATAACAATATGAATCATAAAAAATATAAGCGGAGGATTTTAATGTGTGTAAAATTGAAAGTGCCATTAATGATGTATGAAGGAGTTGTAGTTAAACTCTTTGTTAAGCCCTAAATGGGCCAGAGTTTTAAAAGAATAAATCCACTGAGATTCATTTTGTAGCAACGATCTATTGAAATTACCTTTTCTTGTATTAGATAGAAGTCTTTCTATGGCCTGAAATTTTAAGTTGTCAGGTTTACTTTCATGAAAGTTAATCATGTGTCTAGCAAATGGCGTGGAGTAATGGTATTATTGATTGATGCAACATGTTGTAGTACCCTACGTCGAAATTGCTGGACTGTTTTACCAATATACTGTATACCACAGCTACAGGTGATAAAGTATATGACACGAGTGGTACTACAATTTCCAATTAATTGGTCTCAACAGTGATCTTAGATTGAGTTGATTGAACAGACTCGGAGGGGGTAATGTATTGGCATGCCTTGCAATTCCCAAATCTGTGGTCTGTGATTACCAGTTGGTTTATGGAGGCGTGGATGCCAAATGACTGTGTAAGTCCTGTAGGTTTCTAGGTCTACAAGCAGTCATAGATGGGTGGTCAGGTAAGTCTTTTTACAGTCTTTGTGTAGTAATATTCAGTAGTAATATTGGCCAGATTTGGTAAGCATGTGGGACATGGGACTCCAGCCCTGGTCAAAGGTGGCAATGCATTTGGGGGTCTGGGAGTCCTATATGGTTTTTGTTGATTTCAAACCAGTTAGTCTATCTGTTTGACTGGCTCGTTGAAAGGCTCTTTTTAAAACCCTATTTGGGTAGCCCAGTGCCCTCAAAATGTGTTAGGGGTAGGGTTAGGCTTAGGGAATTGCCGAATTGCCAAAGTGCTGAAGTCCCGAATTGTCAAAGTCCCGAATTTTGGAAGTACCGAACCGAAGTGACGAAGTCCGGAATTGCTGAAGTCCCAAATTTCACTGAACTGAACCAAACTGAACCAATTTTTTTGCCCATGCATATCCCTACTGACAACAAGACATTGTCAGCTTCCACATAGTTCTTAGAACTACTTTTGTTGGCTGGATGTTCACCACGATGCTCTGTGGGTTTTTACAGAACTTGTGACATTAGACAGCGTTTTAGGGCTCTCCAGGTTCTTGCATGCAAAGTTTATGTCCTCATAAGTAAGCATCTCAGTTTCTTCGGCCTGCATGGATTTTGGCCAAACAGACGCAATTGCAAAATAGTTAGTAGAAGTTAGCCAGAGGAGAGAGATCGGTGAGCAGTTCCCAAAAACCAGGCTTAACACTTTTAGTCTTCAATTCCTAAAAATACATATTTATCATCACTTAATCAATTACCTAGACTGCAAGTCATATCAAAACCTAAAGTTAAACCCTGAACTGGTGTATCATATACCTTACTCAGCTTGTATTTCATCTAAGTTTGTACATAATCTTAACATATAATATGGGGATAATTCCAGATAAAACTCTGTTCCTAAACCTTGATTTGATAATCCCAATTAATTACCTTAATAATCCCAAATAATTCAATATTATTGGATTAATTATATATAAAATATTGAAAACATTTCAATAGCTAATTCAGAAATCCTTGAACAATCTATTAATCTCTTACTACAAAATCCTAACTGCTGGCCTTTGTTCCCAATAATGAACAGTGCTAGAGATTACCCAAACAACACACACCCTCCTTGTGATAAAGTATCAATAAGCATAGGGAGGTTAAATACATTGTTAAATTGTGTATATAAGGTATAGTTGTCTAGGAGTGTATACATCAATGGGGACCAGAGGGCAGAATATCAACCAATTATGGGGGTCTGTAAAAATCTAAAGCGAAAGCATAACCTTCATATAGGGTTTGCAATCCTGACAGTCTGGGTCGTGGGCATAGCGCAGACATGCAATTAGGTACTTTTTGATTGTCAGCACAAATAACATTTTAGTAAATATGTTGAAAACACTAAGCATATTAAAAAGCACATTGTTTCCTGCACCTGCAAGGATGTAATTGAGACATAGTTCAAACTGAATATCAAAAAGTCTCCAAACGCAAAAGCAAAATATTAGGTGCTTTATCAAAAAACAAATTTAACCCGTTAGCGGGTTTTTTGGGTGGCCTCTTACCATTAGTTGGCTCCTTGTGAAATTATTGTATTATTTATAATCTCTTCGGGATCATTTTGCTGAAATCTTTTCATAAGGGTTTCTGGGAAAATGCTTTCAATTTACCAATGAAAATATAATACATTAGTTTAATAGATTAGAATTGCCTCACTTATAAACGTAATTATTTCAGCATCAAACGTTTGATCTCTAATAAAAATACAATTTTACCATTACCATATTGTTTTTGAGGTACACTAGATGAACCTTACTTAAAACTATAATGCATCAACTTAACCGATCCTAAAATAAATTGTTACAGGCAGTGGGCCCACACACTAAGGGGGCCCATCGGGTAACCCATGCACTTAGGGCCACCCTGTGGGCCTTTTGTCAGCATGGGCCTGGTCAGGTGCTGTGGCACTTTAACAGCGCAACCGGGCCCCTTGCTTTTCGGCAGCATGGGAGGAAGTAACGGGTGGATTATATATCGGACATTTTGTATATGTGTCTGAGGGTGTGTGCCAGTGTGTCAGTATGTCAGCATGTTTGAGTGTGTGTGTGTGTCAGTATGTCTGTCAGTATGTCGTGTGTATGCTTGTCAGTTTCTGTGTGTATGTTTGGCAGTGTCTGTGTGTTTCAGTATGTCTGTAGGCCTGTCTGTCTGCCAGTGTGTCTATGTGTGTGTCAGTATGTCTGTCTGTCAGTATGTCTTTCAGTGTGTCTATTTGTGTGTAAGTACCTCTTTGTTAATGTGTGTCAAAATGTCTCTGTGTGTGTGTGTGTGTGTATGTGTGTTAGTATGTCTGTCTGTGTGTGTGTGCCTGTCAGGGCACCGTGGGCGGCTCTAAGGGGAGGCTGCAATCCACTTGCAGCACTCACCCTCAGTCCCTCGCCGCCCGCGGTCTCCCCTTCCCCTACCTGTCAGCGAGCAGAGTCCTCTCAGCTCTAGGCGCCGCTCGCGTCCTCCTCCTCGCCTCCCAGTGGCAGCATGTATAACGCTGCACGCTGGGAGCCTGCACGCTTTTACGAACGCCAGGGTCGATCACGTGACCTTGTGTTAAAGTCACAGTACAATAATCACAGTGGGAGGTGTAAATATCTCCCACGTGTGATTGTTAATTCTGATTGGAAGTTATCCAATCAGAATTAACCATAGGATTTATATACTTACCTTTGCTGTCTCTCAGTGCCCTGTTGTGGTCTTGTGATACCTGTATTGCAGTCTGTTCGTGCGTCTCTCATTGGTTACCGATTATTTGGCTTGTTATTCCGATTTTCCCGTATTCTCCATTCCTTTGACCTCAGCTTGTTTCTCGTTCTCATTTTTTCTGGTTCCCTTTACTTGGCTTGTCTCCTGACTATTCTTAGTGTGCTTAACCCAGCCATTCTAAGGACCGGTATTGCACCCTTTACTTTCTGTGACCTGTTAGCGTGTTAGGTTCCCGAATCGTGACAGTACCAGTACTGAACTGTATCATTAAGAGTACCTGTAGCAAGCAAAAGTTAGCTTACGGCATATTATTAAGCTGGTGTTGGACCGCTGTAAAAGTGGAATTATCTAGTGGCTCTAGTCTATAGACATATGTATATGTACAGTATGGATACTTTACAACAAACGTACAGTCCAGGGAATATACTGAACTCATTGTGCAAACACCGCAACATATACATGCTATCCCACTCTCTTATGGGGACTTAACTACTAGACACTAGAAAGTGTAGTGGGCTTATAATAATCAAGTACCAATCATACCGGTCATATGAATCCCATTCAATATGATATTTAATATAATACAATGTAAAACTTAATATTTATAGAATAGGAGAAATATGCAGAGATAGAATGGTAAATAGAATTCAGGGACTATATTCTTGCAGTCCATACACCCCTTGTGGGGAAATATGTATTACCCACAGCCTACACCTAGGTCATCATTATATATATCTACCTATATATATTGGAAAAGTAAGTACAATATTTAACAACTTATCTCCTTTACTGGAGATTTCTCCCTCCTTTCTTGGAGGCTTCAGTAGACCCACATTAATTTCTGAAAGTAGAGTCTCTGTGAGAAAAAAACAAACACAAAAATGAATGTAAAAAAACTCAGAAATCTAAAAGATGCCTTCTTTTATTCCTTTTTTTTCTTTTTAGCTTTTACATTTCTTTTATTTTTTTCCATCTTTCAGATTTTTTTTTTTTTTTGAGCATGCATCTGGAATATGGAATCCGCAATCAGGTATCATATATATGTGATGGGCAACCTTGTAGCTGTGCGAACTGTATTTCTCATTAAGCTCCTTAAGCTTTATAGTCCTTGACAGCCATATTGCCTAAGGTTATTAGTCTGTTTTTTCAATTGTTGGCTGAAACTATAATTGCAGACAATGTTTACTATATAATACAATATAACACTTACCTGTCAGGTGATCCCATCATATAATTCATTAATATCTTTTATAGCCAACATACGAATATGTCATCACTTTCTGTTACCATGGTTTTAGAACACTTGCTCATCTAGGATACTTAGTGACAATGTGACAGATTGTCACCTCAAAGTATCTCTTTGTTGCATTCATTGTTTTAAATTCACTGTGCATCACCCAATTATGTTTTCACATTGGACAGGCATTTTAATAAGTGTTCATCTTTTTTTATATTTATTTGGAACAAATTATATTTACAGATCATAGACTCTGGCAAAGTGTGTTGTTATTTGAGTGGATGCCATCTTTCAGCAGCTGGTTTGTCATATAACCCTCACCTTATGTTTGCATTTATAAACTGTAATCTTCTTATTTACTACGGCCCCCAGTGATATTACAGAAATATTTTGTGTGAAATTGATTTTGCGGCTTTGTTAGCATAGCACTATTTTGTTTACTACTTTATATTTGTAATATTCCTTAAACTACAATTATTCTTCCAAATTGCATTGCTAAATCAGTAATACTAGACATCTTGGGGTAATACGCCATCATAACATAAGTTATAATAAATATATCAAATAAGCATATCTTTATTTTCTTGTTAGGAATTTCATTACATTATGTTCTAAAAAATAGACAAAAGGTTTGTGTAGGTTTGTTTCTGGCTTACTCGCAATGTTGACTAGAAATTTACTTTCTATTATACCTTTACAGTTAAAGTATATAGGTTAATTACAGTTTGTATCAAAAGTAATTTTTCTTATTTCTCCAGAGAAAGCTGATAATAGAAGTAGAATACATATTCACTCCATTCATACATATAGCATATATACTGATCAGGCACAACATTAAAACCACCTGCCTAATATTGTATAGGTCTACCTTGTGCTGCCAAAACAGCTCTGATGCATTGAGGCACAAGACATCTGGCTTTGTCCAGACATTAGCAGCAGATTATTTTAAGTCCTGCAAGTTGCACGGTGGAGCCTCCATGGATCATATTTATTGTTCCTACACATCCCACGGATGCTCACTCGGATTTAGATCTGGGGAATTTGGAGGCCTAGACAACACCTTGAACTCTTTGATAAAGAGATGGTTGATAAACCATCAGATCAAGCCATTCTTCCTTTACACCATGGTTCAGTTCTGACACTCACGTCCCCATTGAAGGCACTTTTGGTGGTGGGCACTCTGCCGGTCTGTAGCTATGTAGCCCCATATACATCAAACTGCAATGAACTGTGTGTTCTGAAACCTTTCTATCATGGCCAGCATTACATTTTTCAGCAACCTGGCTACAGTAGCTCTTCTGTGTGATCGGAACAGACTGACTAGTCTTTGCTCCCCAAATGCATCAATGAGCCTGACACCTATTCATTGGTGGTACTAACTACTGCATATCGGAAAGACCCCACAAAGCTTTTCACTTTGGAGAGGCTCGTAACCAGTCTAGCCATCACTATTTGGCCCTTTTAGAGTCACTCAGATCATTTTGCTTGCACAGTTTCCTGCTTTCAAAACATGGAATTCAAGAACTGACTGTTCACTTACTACCTAATATATCCCACCCCTTGACAGGTGCCATTGTAACAATATAATTAATTTATTCACTTCGCCTGTTAGCGGATTTAATGTTGTGGCTGTTTTGAGTTTTACAAATTTGGTATTTCAGTTATAAAAGTCATTATTCTATACCAGAATATAAATCCATATAATTTAAATGTTACGGTTGCAAAAATACATCAAAGTGTATTATTTCTTCCTTAAAAATTTTTTTTCCCTATGATGTGATTATTAAAAAGAAAATTTAAAGGTAGAGATTTTTTTGGGAGAAATTTGAAAATTAAGTTTATTTATGCACATGCGGGTAGCCAATAAAAAGACAAAAGTCCTATACCTACTTTACACATTTTAATCGCCTCTTTACTCTCTAAATATGCAACCTTTGATCTCAAGTTGTTTGAGCTCAATGCTTTCATGGGTGCATTTTATTTACGTTTTACTTATCTTTTTACTTATCTTTCATATCCTCCAAATTGATGCAATGACTATCTGAATCACCTAGATCAGGGGTACCTTAAAGGTAGATCCCAAGATGTTGTAGAACAACATCTCCCATTATGCTTTTCTTGCCCTTAGAATGCTTTAGAATAACAAGCATCATGGAAGCTGTAGTTTTAAAACATCTGGGGATCTACCTTTTGGACACACCGATCTAGACGTTTACAAAGTCTTAATGACACACATGAGCATGTACACAGGAAAGCCAACTCTTTTGTTCCACATCCCTGGTGCACCCTCCTAATGCAAGGGAACCACCATTCCCCCAAACATAAAAACTTCAAGGAATGGAGAGGCAACTCAATTAAGTAGAAATAGTAGGCTGTATTGAGCCAGGACGTATTTAAGAAAAATGATCTGAAAAGTATGTTTTGGCTATAACCTTAATCATGCACAGCAAGTCAGCATGTGGAAGCACAATATATACCTATAAGCAGATAAGTTAACAAGGTCACAAGACACAGAAATAGTCACATGGATAACAATGTTTATAAAGAATGAAAAATAAACATAATGTAAATAAAATATATAGAATCAGATACTGGTTATGAAACATGATTAGAAGGATACTTGTGCACAAAAATGAAACAATAGCAATAGTATAATTTTAGGCATATATTCATCAGCTGAGAATAAAAATACAGGTATGCATATAAATGTAATTTCAAGAGAACATAGTCCGTGTATCAATGGAGAATGCGCATGGCTCGGTAGTAAACTAACACAAGGAGCTTGCCATATATAACACACTTTGTACTAGAACATTTCCTGTTTACTGGGTTCTGTTACAGACTATGGTTTCTATTTCTGATTCTGTTCTGCTGTCGGTCCTGTCTCTGTGTTTTGTTCTAGCACTCCAGTTGTCAACGCCAGTTGTTTCTGCCATTCTGGTTAAGTACATTTTTTCTCGGAATGTGATAGTTGCCACTTTGGAAACCTTTAGTCCAATAACTCAAAATGCCATTTAAGATGGATGCTAACTTGAAGAAACATATTTCTTGTTGCTACATATCTGCATATATGGACAAAACAATTTGTTTATTTTACTTCCTATGCATAAAACAAACGTTCCTATCAATGTTCCTTTTTTTTTTATTATTAAAACAAACGTCCACCTTTACTCATATTAAGTGGATAGATTACATGAGAAATCCAGAAGGCCATAGTTTCTATAACTGTATCTTTGCTGGAGTAAAATATGTCTACTGTAGCTACTGGAAAAACTGAGTGAAGACACTGTAAGAATACTTAAGTAGCCAAACTAATAGTAATGTTATCACCAATGTACAAATCTGGATTTTCTGTGGTATTTTAGGAGAATGTTGCATATTTTACTTAACCCCTTAAGGACACATGACATGTGTAACATGTCCTGATTCCCTTTTATTCCAGAAGTTTGGTCCTTAAGGGGTTAAAGCCTTAATCCAATTAGGATGTTTTGTGTAATGTGTTCTCAGCAGGTAGTATCAATTTAGTATTTCTCTGTAATAATAATTGTAAACAAATTGGTCATTAAAGAAACACCCCAAGTACCATAACCACTATAGTGTAAGTAGTCAAAACATATTCTGATGGTTTGTCTTTTTACTTGGGAATCACTGGATACTACTCCCTGTCTTCTCGTAGACCGAAGTAAGGGCTGGGAGCTCTGTCAGGAGATTCAATTAGTCACCTGAGTGAAGAATAGCTGCACAGGGTGAGTCTGATGCTGGAGGGCAGCACTGTCTGACTTAGCTCAGTAAAAAGAACTTCTAGCCGTGAGAAAGCTGGGATCAGCACTTGGTTTGCTCCCCAGGTAAAAAGTGAAAGTTCACTAGGGCACTCCTGGCACCATAATCACTATAATATGCTGTAGTGTTTAAGGTGCTTCGAGCGTTCCTTGAATGCAATGAGTACATAGAACATTAAAATAGGTATTTTGAAACCCCAGAAACAAAAGAAATAAACACTTTAATAAAACAGTGCTTCCATTTGCTTTTCTGATTTAAGTAAAGTAAAGGGTAAAGAGAAATATGCTAAAGGCAAGAAAATCTTGTCAGGTGTGTGGTGTGAAAGAAGACAGAAGACTGGGCACACAGGCTGCTCGAAACATGGAATTCTATTCCCCAAGGTTAAAACAGCGCTGTTCAGCTTGTTAAAGAACATTTCTCTCATGCTATTGCAAACGTAAAAGGTTTATGGTCTGCATGCAAGTATTTTTGTCTACATCAGTTACATGAAATTAACAGCAACTGTTACATGGAAAAGGTAGAGCACACTGACTTTGTAAAAACTGCATGATATCAGTAAGGCATAGACGGCATTAGTGAGATAAATCATACTGCATGTTAACTTTCTCTAAAGAGGTCGATTTCCAGTGCTTTCTTAGCCCTTTTGTGATTGGTACTATGCCAAGTATACCATCACTTGTGTAATTAGTGATGGACAGTGTACAGACAGTGAGGCAATCTGGTAATAGCCCCAATGGGTGTCCCAGGACATCCAATCATCATGGAACCATGCATCAGAGTTTGGATGATCTCACTCATAAGGCACTGTTGGTGGCCCTCAGGAGTCCTGGTATAAAGTTGCAATGAAAATGATTTAAACTGAAAAATCTGGTTTATTGTCAAAATTGATAGATTGTCTGCTGTTTCTAATGACTTTACAAATCTTATTTGCAGCAGGTCATAACAGCAAAAGGGTGCTTTACTAAGTACTAAATATGCTTGCCATGAAGGGATTTAATAATGATGAGATTGGAGAACTGAAACCACTTAAAGCATTTGTTGTGTCAAGCTATTTGAATTCTTTTAGTTTATTTTGTTCATTGCAAACAGCCGGACGTTTATACATTTTGACAAACTTGATTTTCAATGGGGGTTGAATAATTTGTATTACTTTCAGAATGCCATCATAGAACGCGTCAGGCTTCTGCTGAATGTCTCAAGCACCATTTATTTATACATACACATATATAGATGGACTGAGAGAGAACAGACAAACGCTGCACTTACTTGAATATGCATACAATAGAAGAGTGCTGATGTAGCCAACATTATGCAGAATTCAGATCATTCACTCAAAAAACTAGCTTCAAAGCCTACAATGTAAATGTATATGTGTTTGAATGTGTTTATCATTTTAGCTGTATTAATGGGATTATGCATTAAGAAAAATTCTATTTAACAAAATGTTACAAAACAAAATGGCATTAATCATCCCAAGCAATCTACCCTAAATATCTAGGATTATATTGCACGATAAGTCATGTTTACAAGATTTAAAGCATTAGAAATGAGCAAAAGCACCTGTTTGTGCAGCATGACTAACATGGCCCTTTGAGTATTTACTAAGCTGAAAAGAATAAATAGAACTGTGCAGATGGTGAAGTGCAAGAAAATAATTACCAAATAATGTAAGCAAATGACTAGAATGAGAGCAGGTTTTAAATTACTTAGAAAGAACTTGAGTATGCTTCTTTAAATCCATATTAAAATATAACTAATACGACTAATATAACTAAAATATATTTTAATTTTACAATATGTGTAACATCCAGATTTCTAAAATTACGTGGGTAATATAATCTTACTTGTGTTTCATATTGTTGACATAAAATGGGGAATAGTTATCAGTGTCAACATTCTTTTATTTCCCGCATTGCATGACTGTGTGTGTGCGCAAGACTACCTGGTATTATCAGTGGGCAACTGAAACATGTATGTAGTGATTCACAGACAACAGAGAATGGAACATTTGGGAACTAATTAAGGAGAATATATATTGATAATAGAGAGAAACTGTCATCCATACCAGAGACCTCTTTGATGCGCTAAAATGCCTGCGGAATGTAACATATATAGAAACTCTCTACAAATCTGTTTTAAACCTTTGCCAAATTCTGCAAACTTTTCATAACTAAGCACAGGGAATTGTGTGTTGTTTAGAGTCCCCCACTGCCATCCAGCTTTAGACATGTACTCTAAAGCAGTAATTTAGCTCTTGATATCCTAAATCTCTACTTCCAATAGACCATAAAAGACAAATCTAAGGTATGGATCTCTCTCCTTTCCTTCCACTTTTCTGTCTCTCTCTATCCCTCTCCCACCTCTTCCCTTCTCTTGTCTTCTCTTCCCCATCTTTCCCCCCTCCTTTCCACACCTCTCCCCCTCTCCCCCTCTTTCCTCCACCTCTCCACCTCTTTCCTCTGACCTCTCCCTCTCTTCCCTCCCACCGCTTCACCTCTTTCACCCAACTCTTCCTCTCCTTCCCCCCACCTATCCCTCTATTCCCACCCACCTCTCCCTCTCTTTCACCACAACCTCAAATATAGTCCAATTGGTAGTAGCCTTCTCACTTGTAGTTACAGTAAGAATAGCAAAATATATTTATACTGTGGCATCCTAAAACCTAGAAATGTGTTCTGTGGTGTTCCTTGTTAGGTATACAGGTAAGCCTAAGAAAGAAGGCAAAAACATTCCATGTTAGTTACATAGGCTGAAAAAATAGGTGTTGATCAAAAAACATGGCAAAATAATACATTTTGATGTTAGGATATAATATATACATTTACACTGAGTCGTTAGTCTAAGACAAAAGTGTATATATGACCAATCCATGCATAAAGCCAAAAGTTAATAGTGACAAATCCAAAACCACATGCAAATGTAACAGTAATTGAGTTTAAGCAAGTGCCTTTGTGACAAATGACATATCAGGGCTATCAAGGTGATGTGTGATTAGCCTACAACTTTGTTGAAGGAGATAATATATCTGAATATGAGAACTATGTAAACCCAATTATATGAATAGAATATGCTGACCCTTTATATGCGTTGAATACAGATGTAATCTGTAAAAATGGATAATCTAAACAAAACTGTGTATAACAAAATATAACCATACCATAAATGGTTTATACACAGTATCTCACAAAAATGAGTTCACCCCACACATTTTTGTAAATATTTTATTATATCTTTTCATGTGACAACACTGAAGAAATGACGCTCTGCTACAACGTAAAGTAGTAAGTGTACAGCCTGTATAACAGTGTAAATTTGCTGTCCCCTCAAAATAACTCAACACACAGCAATTAATGTCTAAACCATTGACAGCAAAAGTGAGTACACCCCTAAGTGGAAATGTCCAAATTGGGCCCAAAGTGTCAATATTTTGTGTGGCCACCATTATTTTTCAGCACTGCCTTAACCCTCATGGGCATAGAGTTCACCAGAGCTTCAAAGGTTGCCACTGGACTCCTCTTCCACTCCTCCATGACAAAATCACAGAGCTGGTGGATGTTAGAGACCATGCGCTCCCCAACCTTTCGTTTGAGGATGCCCCACAGATTCTCAATAGGGTTTAGATCTGGAGACATGCTTGGCCAGTCTATCCCCTTTACCTTCAGCTTCTTTAGCAAGGCAGTGGTCATCTTGGAGGTGTATACCAAATAGATAAATTGGCGCAGAAACACTATATATAAACAATGGGTGAAAAAAGCAGCACCAACAATATACCCCGGTAATATGGTACAAAGTAATATAAGAAGAAAAAAGTGCCAGTGCCCAGTAAATATATGCTGAGACACCTCAAATATTATACTTTATAATATTTGAGGTGTCTCATCATATATTTACTGCGCACTAGCACTCTTTTCTTCTCATCTTGGAGGTGTGTTTGGGGTCATTATCATGGTGGAATACTGCCCTGCAGCCCAGTCTCCGAAGGGAAGGGATCATGCTCTGTTTCAGTATGTCACAGTACATTCATGGTTCCCTCAATGAACTGTTAGTCCCCAGTGCCAGCAGCACTCATGCAGGCCATGACACTCCCACCACCATTCTTGACTATAGGCAAGACACACTTGTCTTTGTACTCCTCACCTGTTGCCGCCACACACGCTTGACACCATTTGAACCAAATAAGTTTATCTTGGACTCATCGCACCACTGGACATGGTTCCAGTAATCCATGTCCTTAGTCTACTCGTCATCAGCAAACTGCTTGCAGGCTTTCTTGTACATCATCTTTATAAGGGGTTTCCTTCTGGGATGACAGCCGTGCAGACCAATTTGATGATGCAGTATGCGGCGTATGCCATCTCTTTGTAGAGCAACAATTCTTTTTTTTGGATCCTCAGAAAGTTCTTTGCCATGAGTTGCCATGTTGAACTTCCAGTGACCAGTATGTGAGAGAGTGTGAGAGCGATAACACCAAATATAACACACATGCTCCCTATTCACACCTGAGCCCTTGTAACACTAACGAGTTACATGACACTGGGAAGGGAAAATGGCTAAATTTGTGTGTATGTATTTCTATTTCTAGGCATACACATATATTCTGAGATATATATTACTTAAATTTTCCTGAAACTTTTTTTTAAATAATCTATATTTTGGTAGCCTGCCACGTGAACCTATATTTTTGGGCAGTAATCGTGATATATGAAAAATGTATAAATATGACCCATAAAAATTATAAGTATTCCTCAGAATTCCTGTTGGGAATTTAGAAATTGAAATTTTGAAAGTTTTCTCATTTATCCAGAATATAAAATCCATAAACATTTTAGCAAGAACATTATGTATTATCTTTTGGGAAATTTATGGATGTTGAAAACAAAGACTGAGTTGAATATAATACAGAATTTAGAAACCATTAGAGACTCTTATTTTTAGTAGACATAATCTACTTGGCAGCTTCAAATCATTAACCCTTAAACTACATTGAGGCACATCTAAACAATATCAGCCACTTAGAGAATGGACATAAATTTCATTTCACATTTTCTAAAAACAAAGTAAAACTTAAAGGCAGTATGCCATTAAAGAAAAAAAAAATACAATTTATATATATTTGTCATGATACAAACAAAGCATTGCATGTGTTTATACACTTTCAAACGCATTTCTGTGTAGGAAGGCACTGAAATATAGTCTTACTCTTTGATAGAATAGGTTGTGACATTAACCCTGTTAATGTAATGTATAGCTGAACTCAATCCTTTATGGTTCATACTAATTCAGATTAAATCTATAAATCTAACACAATGTAAACCCCCCCACATTCCCCCCTAGTTACAGTCACCCCAGGACATTGTCTTTTCAAATCATAAGTCTCAACTGTGGGCTTTGATTACATTACATCTTAAAATTACAAGAATACATTAATTAGCTGTGACATGTGTAGGATATACTCTGTATGAATGCTAAATTAAGTTATAGTTAATAAATTTAAGAAAATACCCATTTCAGTTAATCCTGAGTAAGCCCCATCCCATGTGGCAGATTATTAAATATTTGTATCCAATATTGCTGAACGTCTTACACACCTATTTGATTTATATGCATCTTACTATTCCATCTAGACATATTTTATATATGTCTAATAACTTGAGTATTAATTGCCCAAAAATCTCACAAGTAAGTATTATCCAATAGAACAAGCTTTTAATTTCCATTCTTAATGCGTGCTTCTTTTGGCTTGTTCCCCATTTTTTTTGTCTTAGAGCCCTGTTATCTACTAACTTGTAATATATACTTGAGGAGTATATAATGAAGGAATGACCATTTAAATGTTGCTAGATCTCCAGTGGAACAATTATTCTATGAAACTACTTATTATTATAGGCTTGCATTTAAGTTGTTCAACATTTTTGTCTTTTTTTTTTTTACATTTTATTTTTATTTTGTAGTCACAGGTTCCATATATAGCTTTTTCTAATACAATGTTGGGCTTGCGCATTGCACTTTTATTCCTACTTCCCTACATTTATCATCGACACAGTAATTAACAAATACCCAAAGTATCCTGAATTGTTGTGTATCTGTACTTGTGTTTATCTGATGTATTGGATATTAATTATTTTAGTTTTCATGAATAAATCTGTTTTTAATTAATGCAGTTATTAATCAAGCAATCTTATGATTTCGATATCCCACTTTTTTAATAAGATATTATTTATCTTTCTTTTAATAGGGACAATTATTGTGGACAACATGCAAATCAAAGGGACAGCAGGAGGTACAAATCCTACTATTGAAATTTCTCTGAAAGATAATGTTGATTACTGGGTGATTCTGGATCCAAAAACACAGACGTTGTATCTCAATAGTACAGGACGTGTTCTGGACAGAGATGTAAGTTTTTGTATTTGAATTTATTTTTGTCTCACCTTTAGTGACTTTTTTACAATAATGCAACACAAGAAATGTACTGATAACTTTGCTCCCCAAGAAATATGTGAAAATATGTATCTGTAGCGTATATTTATTTATGCTTTTACAAATATAGGTGCAATGGTGTATTTTTTTTTTTTTTTAAGAACATCCATAAAATTTTGCAGTATTACAAATATTTGTGTTGGCCTGAAAATAAGTATATACGTTCTCTATCTTAATAGGAACCCTTTGTATGTATGGGGAGGGATGTCTAGCTAATTAAAATGTCTCTTTAGCGAAGTTCATTTATATTATATCGTGGTTTCCCAACTTGCTATATCCATTTTACAAAGTATATAGCATTGGATATATGAAACACCATTTGGTAAGCACTGGCCGCCTCTGCATCATGTTTACTCTTAAAATAGGGTGCCATATTTCTCTTGATGCTAATGACTGCCATGAATGGTTTAATAAGGAGTTCTTAAAGCTATATCTGTCAAAACTGTACAATCAATGATAACTCGATTTACTGACCATAACTCTTCAGAACGCAGTCACATATAACATGTTTAAGAGATTAAGATTTTGAGACAGATGTTAATGTTTTTTGTCCATTATTTGGGTGATTTTGGGTCAATATATTGAAATGTAAAAATGCAGTGGAACGCCTTTGTGTGAAGTTTTTTTTACCCATGCTGCTTATTTTGTAACATTTTAAGTGGTCAAGCTGGTGCACTTACCTTTTAGGGGTTGAAGTTTGAGATCTAACTAGGACATTATTTTTCCAAGAAATAAAATAATTCCCAGGACAGCAATCTAAGATACAAAAATGCATTTGTGTGAAATTTTGGAGCTTTTAAGAAGCATATATAAATGCATACAATATATTCTTTTTCTTAATGCCCAGATAAAACCTCTTATAGCAAAAAAAAACATTGCAAGCAATCACATTAGTAATGGTCACTTCCTTTCAAGTGCCACATCTGGGCTAGAATAGTATTAAGAATTGCAGATTTGTTGCTTGGTTAATGTTTAGATTAAATCTGAACTTCAAACATCAGTTGAATTGGCATTTGTTGGTATTCAGTAAATGTCAGTGAATAAAGGCACGGTTTGTAGACTCATTCAGGTACAAGTTAGCAAATGGCAAATTATCTAAAGCAAGTTTGTTGTTCAAATTTCAATTTCAATTCTTTTTTTACGGCTGTATTTTTTCCCTCTCACTCCTGTTCTATTTATAGACTTAAATTGTTCATACATTTCTCAATGGGCAATACTCATCAATATTTATGAATATGCTTATTGATATGCTAAACTGACTTTTCCAACATTATGCTTTGACCTCCCTTTCTTATCTGCTTTTATCTTCTCATTTCCTATAAATTGAGCATATATCAAACCAACATAGGCCCCAATTTAATATTCTTGGGTAAACTTTTTAAATGATTTAATACTCTGAAAAAATATATTGCTTTTTTTTTTTTTAATCTATTTTATATATAATATATCTTTTGATAATTTCAAATTTTTAAAAGTTAGTTAATCAAAATATCTTAAATCATGTGAAAAACATATCGAAAAATATTAAATCAAGGGCAAAATTTCCTAAGCAACAAATGCAAGCTCTGTTGCAACTATCTTCTCTCCTATCCTCTACACTTACAAACCCATCTCAACGCTTGTACTCTATCTGAGCCATTGTATCCAGGGCCGTCTTTAGCGCGAGCAAACAGGCAGCTGCCCCAGGCGCAGTTGCTCCTGCGGGGTCCCAGAGCAGCTGCCCCATGGGCCCCTTGATTTGCACAGCCCCCGCAGATTAAGGAGGCCCCTGGGTGTCACATGCACTAAGGGCCACCCAGTGAGCATTTGTCAGCAGGGGTCCGATCAGGCGCTCAGATACTTAAACAGCACGTCCAGGCCCCTTCCTGTTGGGCAGCCGGCTGGGAGGAAGTGAGTGCCGCCCATCACTTCCTCCCACTGGAGATCCGAGCCGTGCGGGAGGAGGAAGGCAGAGGATAAATCCCAACTGCCTCAGCCTGCCACTGGACCCCAGGGAAACCACCCTACAGAAAAAGGTAAGAACCTGGAGGGTGGCTAAATTTATGTCAGTATGTCTGTCGGTGTGTGTGTGTGTGTGTGTATGTCAGTATGTCTGTCTGTGTTTCAATTCATCTGTCAGTGTATGTGTCTATGTATGTCTGTCTGTCTGTGTGTGTGTGTGTCAGTATGTCTGTGTGTGTGTCAGTATGTCTGTGTGTGTGTCAGAATGTCTGTGTGTGTGTGTGTCAGTATGTCTGTCAGTATGTCTCTGTGTGTATGTCAGTATGCCTGTGTGTGTTTGTCAGTGTGTCTGTGTGTGTGTCAATATATCTGTCAGTGTGTGTGTCTGTGTGTGTTTCAGTATTTCTATCCGTGTATGTGTCTGTGTGTGTGCGCCAATATGTCTGCCAGTATATATGTGTGTGTCAGTATGTATCTGCAAATGCTTTAATATGTCTGTCTGTGTGTGTATATGTGTCAGTATGTCTGTAAGTGTGATTGGGGGTTGGGTGTAATGGGGGGTTGGGGTGGGAGGGGCAGGGCCCAAGAAAATGCTTTGCCCAGGGCCTATTCGTATTATAGATGGCCCTGATTGTATCACATTGAATACATACAGTAGGTGGAGTGTGTTGCATCAAATAAGTAATGGACATTGAAATTTATATAATTGATATATAATTGAAATTGATATAATCTGCAATGGGACAAAGAACAGAAGAGACCAAATCCTAGTGCAATATTATATATATATATATATATATATATATATATATATATATATATATATATATATATATATATATATATATATATATATATATATATATATATATATATATATGTGTGTGTGTGTAATGCATATTCATACATATCTGCACTCCCAAAATGATAGCCTGTCACATTAGACTCAATATGTGGGCTTAGTATGGTATTTGTAGGGAACCTACTCCCTCTTCTGTAAACTGATGGAGTGCTTTCTTCTTTGCCTCCAGGTATAAATCCACTGGCCATCAGTGATATTTGAAATAGTACTTTATTGGTATATCAGATGGATAAAACTAAAAATACAAAATAAAATATAATGGTCCTCGTTAATCAAAATGCATTTCGCCTCTCTTAGAGGCTTCTTCAGTTGATGTGTAACCTTTCCGGATTCATTGGTTTCTTTTTAAATGGTGTATAGATTCCCACCATCTGCTGCTTCCTGACGTGTTGATGTCTTTCTTGTGATGTCTTTATAATGCACTGCGTCCACATTAGGGCACAGCTCTGCATTCCACAAGCGGCATTTATTTGACATCCTTTCTAAGTCCTTTTAACTCTACGTTCAACGTCATACATCCTTACTGGAACACAATGCTGCATTCCATCATTGTTGTTTTTTGTAGTTTAGGTAACCCTTTGTCCTTCATTTTGGAGAGCAAGCGCTGCATTCAAAAAATCTCTTAAAATAAAGTAGTCCATTAATACTCATCTCGAAAGGTTCATAATTAGCAGTGGGCTCAAATCTATACACCATTTAAAAAGGAACCAACACACACAGAAAGGTTACACATCAACTGAAGAAGCCTCCAAGAGAGGCACTTTGATTAACCCCTTAAGGACTGAGCCAAATGTACACGTTGTGAACAGAACAAAACGTAAACAAAACCTGGCATTTGCACTATATGTCTGTCCAACCGTAATTAACCTCTTTCATATTAAATGCACCCCCCTTATTATATATCATTTTATTCAGGGGAAACAGGGCTTTCATTTAATATATTAGCTATGAAACATAAATTAATATGAAAAAAATGGGAGAAAATAAGAAATGTTATTTTTTTAGTTCTACATGACATTTTAACTGTCAATGTCATAATACTGTTTGCTTTTACTGCAATAAAATACACATATTTGTATTCAGCAAAGTCTCACGTGTAAAACAGTACCCCCTATGTAAAGATTTTATGGTCTTTTGGGAAGTTACAGGGTCAAATATAGCGTGTTACATTTGAAATTGAAATTCTCCAGATTGGTTACGTTGCCTTTGAGACTGTATAGTAGCCCAGGAAATACATTTACAACCATAATGGCATACCATTTGCAATAGTAGACAACCCAAGGTATTGCAAATGGGGTATGTCCAGTCTTTTTTAGTAGCCATTTGGTCACAAACACTGGCCAAAGTTAGCATTAGTATTTGTTTGTGTGTGAAAAATGCAAAAAACGCCAATTTTGTCCAGTGTTTGTGACTGAGTGGCTACTAAAAAAGACTGGACATACCCCATTTGCAATACCTTGGGTTGTCTACTATTGCAAATGGTATGCCATCATAGGGGTAATTTTCATTCTTGGGCTACCATAGGGTCACAAAGGCGACGTAAGCAATCTGGCAAATTTTAATGTGAAAAAAATGAAACCCAAGCCTCATATTTGACGCTGTAACTTTTGAAAACACCATAAAACCTGTACATGAGGGGTACTGTTGTACTCGGGAGAATTCGCTGAACACAAATATTTGTGTTTAAAAACAGTAAAAAGTATCACAGCAATAATATCGTCCGTGTAAATGCTGTTTGTGCGTGAAAAATGCAAAAAAACTTCACTTTTACTGGCGATATCATCGTTGTTATACATTTACTGTTTTGAAACACTAATATTTGTGTCAAGAGAAGTCTCCCGAGTAAAACAGTACCCCCCATGTACAGGTTTTATGGTGTCTTGGAAAGTTATAGGGTTAAATATAGTGCTAGCAAATTTAATTCCCTATACTTTCGGCATGGGTTGTCAGGCAGGTCCCGCTAATTGTAATTAATTAGGATACCTCATTATGTAAAAATATTACATGTTATGTAAATATTACATTATATGTGTAGAATTAATATATGTATGTGTATATATATGTATATATATGTGTATATATATATATATATATATATATATATATATATAATTGTTTAAAAATATTTTTATTTATATATATATATATAGGGATATATACGTATATATTTATGTATATATATATATATATTTGTGTTAAGGGCTCATGATAGTACAGAAGATACAAACACTGATAAGTGTACGATGGTATTAAAAGAGCAAGTCGGTTGTGGTGTGCCGGAACCGACGATGAGGTAGGCCTGTAAATAAAGAGGGCCCACCAAGAAGAAATGTAAAGAGAAAAGGAGTTAATAATGAGGAGTGGGTGGGAGGGTGATGCAGCGCTGACCTCGAACGATATGGAGCCAGGTAAGGGGTGTCCCTTAAGTAGGGAAGAGGTGTGTCATACGCCCCTCCCACAATTACAGGCCAAAAGGCCTTAATACTTGTGTTAAGGGCTCATGATAGTACAGAAGATACAAACACTGATAAGTGTACGATGGTATTAAAAGAGCAAGTCGGTTGTGGTGTGCCGGAACCGACGATGAGGTAGGCCTGTAAATAAAGAGGGCAAAAGTAGAAAATCAAATTTATTACATACCAGCAATATACATACTTTAACCAGACATGTCTTGAAAGGCATTTCTTACTTCTTGTACCGGGTTAGGTATGTATCTAGAGTAATCCGATGATTTCCAGCGCCCTAGTGACTTGATAACATGAACTGGAATGTTTGCACTGGATGCTGTGGAGGCCGCTCCTATGCGGAAGGAGTGGCCCGAATAGTTAGCTGATTTGAGGCCCAGCTGTGCAAGTAAAGACCTGACGTGTGTCATAAAGGTGGTGGTAGTGAGTACCGAACCTTGTAGACTGAAAGTGGTTGAGATGGTGGTTCGTTGTTATGCTGGGTATATGAGTCCAGTAGTTTGACGGGGCTCCACCTGTTGTGAGTAGGATAGTACTTAACCTCTACTGAAAGTGCATGTTGACTGGTTTTGGAGTGAGGCAGAGTCAAGATATAATAGTCCATGTGTTTTGTTAAGTGTGAATGAAGTAGGACGTGAGTGGACTGTGTTGTGCTGATGGCGGTAAATTCTCTTGGTCTCAAGAAACCATAAACAAGGCTACGTATATGGCGGTTTTAACGATGAGGTTTGTGTTGTTGGCAAAGGGTTTAAATCTAGTGAATTGTATAAGTCTTTAAAAATATGGAAATCTATGGGTAGCTTCTGGGCCGTACGTGGGGGTTCGGATCTCTGAATACCCCTAAGGATGTTCTTAATTGGTAGGAGGACGCTTGATTTGTCTGGTTGTAAAGTTAGCATGTGATGTTGGATGCCTGTCAGATATGGTTTGATTGTGTTGTTTGATAGTTTGAGTTTGAGGTGGCAAAAAGAAGCAAAGCCCAACCAGGATGTCACGATGAAAGGTTGTAAGATGTTGTGTTCAGAAAGGAATCTTTAAATCAAATGAAAGCTCTATCGTAAGTTTCCCGGGTATTAGTAGACAGTGCTAATTGGGACAATGTTCTGCTATGTTGCATAATAGCATCTAGTCCATTACTAGATGGTGGAATAGTGGGGTGTTCATGGCTGTGAGTGCGGCTGACGGGAGTATTTGACGAAAAGCCTGGAAATTAAAGCGAGACAAATTGTCAGCAGCAGTGTTACATACACCTGGAACATGAATACAAAACAAGAGAAAATTATGACATGCAGCCAGCCAAGTGAGTTTCCTCAAGAATCTCATAATAGTCAGTGATTTGGATCGGCCTTGTTTATAATGTGACAAGTTACTTGGTTGTCTGAGTAGCAACGTACAGACGAACCTGCCCATAAATGCACCCATGCCACGGCAACCGTCATGATGGGATATATCTCAAACAGAGCTGAGGTAGTGGAAAAACCCTCCAGGTCCTGAACTTCTGAAGGCCAGCTGCCCTAAAGCCATTCGTTCCTGAAAAATTGCTGTAAAACCTGTGGTAGACGCCGCGTCTGACCAAATGGTAGGTGAGGAGTCAGACAATTTTGGAAGGAACATGCTTTTACCATTCAAGGTGGTTAAAAATTTTCTCCACATAATTACGCCTGCCGTGGCTTGGGTATCCAGGGGTGACCTGTGTCCATCATGTCTAAAAGTGGGAAACATGTAAAGGAGTTGTGAGATGAAAGCCCGGCCTTGAGGTATGATGCGAATGGCAAAATTCAGTGACCCAAGCAGAGACTGTAATTCTTGCGGTTGCAAGTACCGAGTTGTATGTAGAGATTATGTTGATCAGAATGTTTTCTACCTTGGGCGTGGCAGGCTAGCTTGCATGGTGGCTGAGTCTAGTATGATACCCAGGAATGTGATGAAGGTATCTGGTCCTTCAGTCTTGGTGGAGGAGACTGGGACACCCACCTGTTCGAATAGACTGATGGTTTCTTTTAGGCTACTGGGAGGGGAAATATTCTCCTCGACCAGTAAGAAATCATCCAGATAATGTATAACTGTAGGGCATCTGGCTATATTTAATAAAACCAGCATAGGGTTTCGGCGAATACGTCGAAAATGGCCGGACTACTTTGGAACCTAAATGTTAAACGTGAGCAAAATAGTAGTTCCCTGCCCACTTGATACCATGCAGGTGACACAGTGTAGGGTGGATAGGCAGTAACTTGAAAGCTTTGTGATATCAGTCTTACTGAGCCATGCTCCGGCCCCTGCCTGCATGATAGCCGTAATGGCGTGATCTATGGTGGAATATTGCAGTGAAAATTCCTCAGAGGGTATGAGGGAGTTCAGACTAGGAGTGGCAGAGGTGTGAGGTGTTGATAGATCAATGATAAGTCTCTGTTTGTGAGAAGATTTCCCCGTGACAATACTGATGGGGTTTGTCCGCCATGTGGTGAACGGAGGGGACTGGAAGGGCCCCCATAGGAAGTCCTCTGCCACTTCCTGGCTATGAGTGCCTCCACCGCTGTAGGGTTTGTTGTGCGGATTGTAAATTAAGACATTCCAGGATTCCGGAAGGCATGTGTATGAGGCCTGTGTGAATCCTTCTGATAGACCCGAGATAATGAATTCTACCAAATGTCTAGATGGATGATGTGGCAGTAATGTCGTAAGTACAGAAATGTTTATTGATGTTAAGTATAGTTTTGGGATACATTTTATTTGGACACAGATTTAGCATGTGCCCTGAAACAGATGGCTGGAGAAAGTGATTGCAACTCAACCAGTGCTGGAGGGGTCGCAGCGGCCGACCCAGCCATGGTAAGGGGTGTAGTGACCGATTCCCCAGGGGTGATACTGGCAGGCTAACTAGGCCTGAAAGGCGAAAAATTAATCTTGTTTGTGACAGGTGAGGCCCTGCTAGTTGCCAAGTGGCTATGAGAGGCTCTGTCTATGAGTTGGCGCGAGGGGTTATTGAGGCCACCCGTCGTAGTGGCAGGAATCGTAGGCCTCTCGGTGATAGTAAAAGAAAACAGGGGGAGGGAGTGACAGGTGAGGCCCTCTCTATAATATTGCGAGGCGGCTAACTCACGTGTGGCCCGATGGCGTTTGCCTCCGAAACGTTGAGGCGGGGTGTTGGCCTCGCGGACCACTAAACGATAGGCAGAAATGCCAAGAAGGGAGGTACCTATTTGGGCCTATACCCCTAACTTGCCAGTACTCTATGGCCTAGAAGAATGAAACGTATGTGAACTACAACGTGAGCAGGCTTACGTACCTGGTAGTATGTATAAAGTTTTGAGATTCGACAGGTATGAAAACCTGGATAAACCTAAAAAGGGATCGAGTGAGAATGGATCCTGTGAGACCTGTGTAATCTGTATAGGCTTCTAGCAGTATGTGTGGGAGGTGTAAAATCTATGAGTATGATAGTGACCTGACTGCCCATGCTTGGTGACAAGCGTTACGCTGAGTCCGATACCTGGCAGCAGGGGATTGGCCGTGTAATGTGTATATATGGAAGGTGATCAGATGATATGCATGTCACTAAACTGATCTGGGAATGCAAGGGACTTTTTAATGTGAAGTGACAATATGCAGAATCATAAATGTTGCTGTAAAGTGACGTATGAATGTATGAACCAGAACGTGTGATTCAAAAACCGAAAGTCTTGTGAGACGTATATGCCGTGTTCTTGAATACTCGTGTTACGTCGCCTGAGTGTGTCAAGAAAAGGCCTGAGTTTGTGAATGCCATGTGAAATTATGTGAAATGACAATCTATGCAGAAAATGTTGTAACGTGACGTATGAGTGGTTGAACCAATGCGTGTGATTCAACCCGAAACCCTCTGTGGAAGGTAGGACCGTGTTCTTATATACTCGTGGTATATCGTATGAGTATGATAAGAAATGGCCTGAATAGTTAGTGCCATGTAATCGTAATGTACATGGTTGTAATAACATCATATCTCCATTATACTCTTTGAAAATAGGACCGTGTCCTTGAACTCGTGGTATGTCGTACGAGCATGGCAGAAAAAGGAGCCGTAATGTAGGCTAACCATAACAGTAATATACATGTAATATCTGCATTGTAAAATAAAATAACTATTATTATTAAAACCATATATATATAATAAGCAAACTGAAACAAAATAGACAACCTAAGATCGTGTAAAATAAGTATTTGAAAGTTTAACCGATAACTGTGCAGGAAACGTATGATTGGTTGGATCAGTACATGTGATTCACCACGAGTATGCATGAAAAGGAATTAAATCCTTGTGTCATGGTTAACAACAAAGAAATGAGGCCTGTAACGTAGGCTGATTTAATTGTAATGAAATGGATAATTATAAAAAAAAACTCCAGTAAGCGTGGGAGTCCAATGTCTATACAGAAATGTTAGCTGGTTTCATACCCTTGATGTAATAAGTGATACCTTAAAAATAGCATGAAAATGGTCTGTCTATTTAACCAGGCAACTTTTTAACCAAATGTAAATACATGAAATGTAACTCACGAAAAAGATCTATGTGAATACATAGCAGAATAACCAAATCTTAGTATGAAGGGAAACAGAAGTTAGCATGAATAGCTTAACCGTATGCATTTTAATGCGAACAGCAATCGTGCATAGAATATACTATGAATAAGTGCCGACCAGAAAACACAAACCGAAATGACAATCGTTTAAATGAAGCAAGGTTGGTTTTTACATGAAATGCAATAATGTCTGAGAAGCCTGTAGTACACTGAATGACCGGTAGGGGTCAGTGTGTAGGCGAAAATGCAGTGGTTCGATGGTTTGTACATGAAATGCAATAATGTCTGAGAAGCCTGTAGTACACCGAATGACCGGTAGGGGTCAGTGTGTAGGCGAAAATGCAGTGGTTCGTTGGTTTGTACATGAAATGCAATAATGTCTGAGAAGCCTGTAGTACACCGAATGACCGGTAGGGGTCAGTGTGTAGGCGAAAATGCAGTGGTTCGATGGTTTGTACATGAAATGCAATAATGTCTGAGAAGCCTGTAGTACACCGAATGACCGGTAGGGGTCAGTGTGTAGGCGAAAATGCAGTGGTTCGTTGGTTTGTACATGAAATGCAATAATGTCTGAGAAGCCTGTAGTACACCGAATGACCGGTAGGGGTCAGTGTGTAGGCGAAAATGCAGTGGTTCGATGGTTTGTACATGAAATGCAATAATGTCTGAGAAGCCTGTAGTAGACTGAATGACCGGTAGGGGTCAGTGTGTAGGCGAAAATGCAGTGGTTCGTTGGTTTGTACATGAAATGCGATAATGTCTAAGAAGCCTGTAGTACACCCAGAGACCGGTAAGGGGTTTAAACGAATGATATGCATGAACATGCAATGGTTTTAGAACAGACTTAGACAAAATGCAGCCGTAAAGTGAGGACCTGACCCGTGCATGGTGCCGTGGGACTGATGCCTGGCATAACGGGTAGGTTGACTTACAGTTTGTGAGTCACTTGGACACCATCCACGGCGATGGATTGAAGAAAGAAGGTGGTAGGCCGGAAAAGCCTGTGGCTGGATTCCTGACACAGCTCTGCTTAAAAAACCTCATGGAGTAATCAGGTAAAATGGCGTCTGGATGACCCGGAAGTGGAAATGATGCAGCGCTGACCTCGAACGATATGGAGCCAGGTAAGGGGTGTCCCTTAAGTAGGGAAGAGGTGTGTCATACGCCCCTCCCACAATTACAGGCCAAAAGGCCTTAATACATATATACATATATATATATTATTTCGTTCTACGTGTATTTTGATATAAATATATATATATTAATATAAAAATACAGTTAGAACGAAATAACGCACATCTATATATTTTTTAATAATTTATTTTTAATTATTTTTTTAATTTAATTTTTTTACGTATTTACATATTTATTTTTTATATTATAATTATATATATTTAATCAGTATCAGTCTACGTGTAATTTGATATTAATATATGTAGCGGAATGGTACTGGGCTGTCCTACAACATGCATAGGAATAATTGTATTCGTTTATATTGCTAGTTTTATGTGTGTGAACTACTGTATTCCTCTGGTTGTTCGGTAGAAACATTCGAATAAAACAAGGGAATGAAACTACCGAACCAGACCACCCTGTGTAACGTGTGCCTTCAATTACCGTTTGCAACAATGTTGCAAACGGGTAATTACATATTCGTACAGTGTGGTCTTTGTTCTCTGGGTGGCCGCCATTCGGGATACGAACACGTGGCGGCGGCCATCTTAAACTGCCGAACAGTGGTGTTTTGCCGTCGAGTGTCTGGAACCGAAATCGGACACTTGACTAGGCAAACACCGCTGAGACCTCCAGACTCCCAATCCTTTGTGGGGAAACTACCGAACGGCCCGCCATTCGGTAGAAAGAACCCCACGAACTAGGGGATTCATCCAAATCCTCGTCAGGCTACTTAACAGCAATAATTCACCTGTTTGTATTCTCCTGTTTGTGACCGACCGCAGGGCCAAAATACATGGAACTGTTTTCGGACACTTTGTCCCAGCGGTCGGTCAAAACTACACCTTGCCATAACTCCCGAACCCCTGGTCCGATCTGGGTGATTTTTGAGTATGTTGCTCACCCAGATCAGGGCTACCAGGGGATACCATTCTTAAAGGGGTACCCCTATGTTTAGGGGTACATCCAGAAACTGTGGAAATTCATGTACATGATAAGGGGATTATGATGCTAGAGGAGGGGAGGAGATGTGTGGGAGGTTACTGTTCACAGATTGGACAATGTACTAAGTGATAGAACCTCCTCCCTTGCATGGGAGAGGGCTTTATAAGGCACTGTGGAATAAAGCTTGTGAGTTCTGCTCCTGAAACTGTGTGTCTTCCAGTTATTGGGATTGCGATTGGGATACTGCTATATTATTTTACCTGCTATAAACCTTGCCAGTGGATTTATCATCACCTTGTTCCTGAGCCTCACTGGGATCGCTAGTGGAGAATAGCTGTGAAAGATCGGCTCTCCGCTACATTGGTTGGCAGCGCTGGGATCCAGACTCACAGAGGAACAAGCGTAAATGGAGTACTGATGGAGATTGATTTTTCTGCGCTAAAACGCTCCACACTAAAGGACCTCCTAGAGGCAAGGGGTATACAAGCCAGCAATAAGAAGAAAGCAGTACTTGTTACAGAACTCATGGCAGAGTACAGAATGGAGGGCGATTCAGTTCCTGCACAGAGGGAGTCGGGAGGAACACCACAAGAATCGGAATTCCAGAGGCAGGTTCAATTCAGGCTATCCCTTTATGGGGAAAACCCCTCAGTGGAAATTATTTCCAGGACGGTGACCGAGGTACAAGAATTTGTTATAAGGACACAGGCGACAACAGTTCCAGAACAAAGCTCTGCAAGTAGTGTACCACAGGAAGGTAAGCCTAAAATACCGTACCAGGCTTTTAAAACATATGTGGAGGCAGAGGAAGATATAGACGCTTTCCTGCAAGATTTTGAGAGACTGTGTGCACTGCATAAAATTAACGCAGAGGACTGGGTACCTATTTTGGCCGGAAGGTTAACCGTGAGGGCAGCAGAGGCATATCGGACTGTACCTAATGACGAAATACGGAATTACAGTAAAGTAAAATAAATTATACTCGCCAGGTATGCTATAACACCCGAAGCATACCGGCGGAGATTCTGGGATTTAAAGAAAGTAGAGAAAGACTCGCACGCAGAGTGGGCATGCCGATTACAGAGGGCAGCACTCGGGTGGGTGCAAGCTAGCGGGGCACGTTCTATGGAGGATGTAATACAGATGTTGCTGATGGAGCAGTTCTATGAGGGAGTAACCAGTGAGGTCCAGGAATGGGTAAGGGACAGAAACCCTACCTCCCTCACCGAGGCTGCTAGAAAAGCAGATGACTACCTGGATGCCCGCAGGCAACAAAAACCTGCAACTCCAAAAGCAACTTTTAAAACATTCGGGGGAACCACCTACACCCCAGCTTCACCGAGACAACTACCACCACCCCCACCACCCGCTGCACAGCCCAGGTTCCGACAACCCACCGCTGGCCCCTGTCATCACTGCCAGAAGTGGGGACATTATAAAAGGGAATGCCCCCAGCTGCGGGACCGTTCCACCTGCATTCGTCCAGGCCCACCCCCACCCAGGGCAGCCGCAGCCCACTACTACCAGGACCTAGTTGCCACCCCGTATGGTTCCGCAGTCCCCATTACCACTGTGGAACAATGGGAGATGCTGCATGAGGCAGATCCTGTCCAGGCCAATGTGGACAATCTACAGCATCATCGACAGACCGTATATCTGAATGGTACAGCAGTCAGGGGGTTACGAGATTCGGGAGCCACCATCACTTTGGTACAGAGCCACCTGATTTCAGATCAGGCAAAACTGAACAAAACTGTTGCCGTCCAGGTAGCCGGGGGAGCGGTGTACCGGCTACCTACAGCAAGGGTACATTTACATTGGGGAGCGGGGGCAGGGGACGTGGAGGTGGGGTTGATGCCGCATTTACCGGCGGAGGTTTTATTGGGGAACGATCTGGGGAGGCTCACTTCTGCTTTTGAGCCCCAGTCGCTCACCACAGGGGAGGTCAACCCTGTAGTCACCCGACAACAGGCCCGCACCCAGGACCACAACACACTGCCGGAGGTCCAGGTAAGCAACCCTACCCCCCCTCTAGAATGTGTCCCCTGGGCCCCACCTAATGAATTTGTAGCTGAAGTTGCAACAGACCCCACGCTTCAGGTGTATAGGGACAAGGTTGTCACGGGCTCCCCCGGGGGGAGGGAGAGAGATTTATCTGGGATAAACAACTTTTGTACAGGGAAACAAGCAAGCAGATTACGGGGTCAGACCCGATAGTGATGAGACAATTAGTGGTACCGCAGCGGTACCGGGCTGAATTACTCCGGATAGCGCATGATATTCCGCTATCCGGACAACTAGGGGTTAGTCGCACCAGGTACAGGCTGACCCAGAGTTTCTTCTGGCCAGGGATTAGCCAGGAAGTACGCAGATATTGCACGACTTGCGATACCTGCCAGAGAGTGGGAAAAAGGGGAGACCGCAGGAAGGCTAAACTTCACCCCTTACCCATAATTGAGGAACCTTTTAGCCGAATAGCGGTGGATCTGATAGGCCCCCTCAATAAAGCTAGCCCGTCAGGAAAAAGGTATATTTTAACGGTAGTAGATTATGCCACCAGGTATCCAGAGGCAGTGGCTCTGTCCAACATCCACGCTGAAACGGTCGCGGATGCTCTCATGCGGATATTCTCCCGGATGGGATTACCCAGGGAGATTATTTCGGATCAGGGCACCCAATTTACCGCAGAATTCACCCAATACCTCTGGAGGATCTGTGGCATTAAGCCTATTATCAGTGCCCCTTACCACCCCCAGACGAACGGGCTCTGCGAACGATTCAATGGTACCTTGAAGCAGATGCTCCGAACCTTCGCAGAGACCCACAAGGACTGGGAACGATTCCTGCCGCACCTCCTATTCGCATACCGGGAGGTGCCGCAGGAATCCACGGGGTTCTCCCCGTTTGAATTACTGTTCGGGAGGAGGGTCCGAGGTCCATTAGATCTTATTAGAGAACATTGGGAGGGAGACCGGAGCACAGATGGCACCCCCATCATACCATATGTGCTGGCCTTTCGAGACCAAGACGGTAAGGGAAAACCTTCAGGCGGCCCAGACCCGCCAGCGCACATGGTATGATCGGGGAGCCAGGGACCGTAGCTTTCAGGTCGGGCAGAAAGTACTAATTTTAAAACCTGTCCGCCATGATAAGTTACAGGCTGCCTGGCAGGGCCCATATAAGGTGGTGGAACAAAGATGTGACACCACCTATATTATCGGCCCCTGCACAGGGACTGGGGGGCGACGCATGCTCCATGTGAACATGCTGAAGCCCTACCAAGAGCGTGCCGAGGAGGTAACCGCCATCTGTGCCCCCAACACGGAAGAATTTGACAGCTTACCCCTCCCCGATTTACTGGGGGATGGGCAGTTGTCTGGGGATTTAGGGGAGGTTGCGCTGGGAGATCGGCTGAGCCCACAGGAGCGGATCGAGGTACAGCAACTATTAGAAGAGAAACGCGACACGTTCTCTAATGTACCTGGATACACACCTCTGGCAACTCACCGGGTCGAGACCCCTGGGCAGCTACCCATGCGCCAGACTCCCTACCGCATCCCAGAAGCAGTGCGGGCAAACATGCGTAAGGAGATCGACGAGATGCTCCAACTGGGGGTGATTGAACCCTCAGACAGTCCTTGGGCATCTCCTGTAGTCCTCGTACCAAAGCGAGACGGTACGACCCGCTTCTGCGTGGACTATAGGAGATTGAACGAGAAGACCGTATCCGACGCCTATCCGATGCCCCGGATAGACGAGTTACTGGACAGAATGGCCAGGGGCCAATACCTCACCACTATTGACTTGTGTAAAGGTTATTGGCAAATCCCCCTGGCCCCAGACGCCATCCCGAAGTCGGCCTTTGTCACCCCATTTGGCTTGTACCAGTTTAAGGTCATGCCATTTGGGATGAAAAACGCCCCAGCCACTTTCCAAAGGATGGTGGATCGGCTCCTGGATGGATTTCAGGACTATACCTGTGCCTACCTGGACGATATTGCTATTTTTAGCAATACGTGGCAGGAACATTTAGCTCACATAGGAGCTGTGCTAGATAGGATAAGGGAAGCAGGTTTGACCCTGAAGCCGGCCAAGTGTAGTATCGGAATGGCTGAGGTACAGTACCTGGGGCATAGAGTAGGGTGCGGCAAACAGAAACCCGAACCCGCCAAAGTAGAGGCTGTAGCCCAGTGGCCCACCCCTAGGACTAAGACCCAGGTTTTAGCGTTTCTAGGGACAGCGGGGTATTACAGGAAGTTTGTTCCCAATTATAGCGCCCTGGCCAAACCCCTCACTGACCTGACCGGTAAGAACCTTCCCCGCCAAGTAAACTGGACCCCGGAGTGTGAGCAGGCATTCCAACAATTGAAAAATGCACTGATAAATGCCCCTGTCTTGGCAGCTCCCAATCCAACTAAACGATTTCTTGTTCACACAGACGCTTCTATGTTTGGATTGGGGGCAGTACTGAGTCAAGTTGGAGCCGATGGCGGAGAACATCCAGTGGCTTACATCAGTCGCAAACTGTTACCTCGAGAAGTAAGCTACGCCGCCATCGAAAAGGAATGCCTGGCTGTGGTGTGGGCCCTAAATAAACTGCAGCCCTATCTGTATGGACAGCCCTTTTCCTTGCTCACGGATCACAACCCGTTAGTCTGGCTGAACCGGGTGGCTGGGGACAATGCCAGGCTGCTGCGCTGGAGTTTGGCGCTACAGCCTTTTGACTTTAATATCCAGTACCGGCCGGGTAAGCAGAATGGAAATGCTGACGGGTTGTCACGACAAACTGACTTGGAAAAATTATCCGTGAGCCCCCGGACATCCCCAAGCCGATCCGTGTTGGATCAGACTGTGTATGCCGGCTTGTGGGCAAGGGGGAGCAGTGTAGTGGAATGGTACTGGGCTGTCCTACAACATGCATAGGAATAATTGTATTCGTTTATATTGCTAGTTTTATGTGTGTGAACTACTGTATTCCTCTGGTTGTTCGGTAGAAACATTCGAATAAAACAAGGGAATGAAACTACCGAACAACCAGACCACCCTGTGTAACGTGTGCCTTCAATTACATATTTGTAATTACATATTCGTAATTACATATTCGTACAGTGTGGTCTTTGTTCTCTGGGTGGCCGCCATTCGGGATACGAACACGTGGCGGCGGCCATCTTAAACTGCCGAACAGTGGTGTTTTGCCGTCGAGTGTCTGGAACCGAAATCGGACACTTGACTAGGCAAACACCGCTGAGACCTCCAGACTCCCAATACTTCGTGGGGAAACTACCGAACGGCCCGCCATTCGGTAGAAAGAACCCCACGAACTAGGGGATTCATCCGAATCCTCGTCAGGCTACTTAACAGCAATAATTCACCTGTTTGTATTCTCCTGTTTGTGACCGACCGCAGGGCCAAAATACATGGAACTGTTTTCGGACACTTTGTCCCAGCGGTCGGTCAAAACTACACCTTGCCATAACTCCCGAACCCCTGGTCCGATCTGGGTGATTTTTGAGTATGTTGCTCACCCAGATCAGGGCTACCAGGGGATATCATTCTTAAAGGGGTACCCCTATGTTTAGGGGTACATCCAGAAACTGTGGAAATTCATGTACATGATAAGGGGATTATGATGCTAGAGGAGGGGAGGAGATGTGTGAGAGGTTACTGTTCACAGATTGGACAATGTACTAAGTGATAGAACCTCCTCCCTTGCATGGGAGATGGCTTTATAAGGCACTGTGGAATAAAGCTTGTGAGTTCTGCTCCTGAAACTGTGTGTCGTCCAGTTATTGGGATTGCGATTGGGATACTGCTATATTATTTTACCTGCTAGAAACCTTGCCAGTGGATTTATCATCACCTTGTTCCTGAGCCTCACTGGGATCGCTAGTGGAGAATAGCTGTGAAAGATCGGCTCTCCGCTACAATATATATATAATAGTAAAATACACCTAGACACAGTGTATGTGTATGTGTGTGTATGTATATGTGTATATATATATATATATATATATATACTTAGATCATATATATATATATATATATATATATATATATATATGATCTAAGTATATATTTTTCTTTTTACACGTATTATAATTTAATTTAATTTAATTTCCAGCCAGCAGGGGGACTAACTGTCATTACAGTTAGTCCCCCTGCTGGCAATGCCTGAGCCAGCTATCCCGGCCATGTGATTGTGAGGTCCTCGCAAGGATGTCGGATGTGTCGCGGGGGGCTCCCTGGGAGTCCCCCCAACCGTGATCGCCGGCGACCGAGTAAGTAAGAAAAGACCGGAGGGCGTACAATTACGCCCAGCGGCGTTTAGAGCCGCTTAAAATAGGGCGTAATTGTACGCCCTCCGGTCTTAAAGGGTTAACAAGGATATATTTTATTGTATTTTTTCTTTAATCCAACTGAAATACCAATAAAGTACTACTTAAACTACCATTGATGCCCGGTGGATTTATACCTGGAGGCAAAAAAGAAAGCACTCCATCAGTAAATAGTAGAGGGAGTAGGATCCTTACAAATATCCTACTAAGCCCACATATTGAGCCTAATGTGACAGACTCTCATTTTGTGAGTACAAATCTATGTGAATATACATTATAGCTTTATATATAGAGAATATTGCACTAGGATTTTGTCTCTTCTGTTCTTTGTCCTATTGCAGATTATATCAGATTCTGTATTGTATACCAACATCCATTACTTATTTGATGCAACACACTCCACCTACTGTATGTATTTAATATTTTGATTTTTTATTAAATCTGTTGGTGTGGGTTACGGAGACACCACACAGGTGTTTGAGTGTTTGTCATTGACTGTCACACACTGGGATTTTGTACTTTTTTGTTTAGACATTGTATTACATTACATGATTCTACCTCTCATTTTACCGGTTGCTATCTGTCCCTAATTATCCTCTAGATCAGTGGTTACCAAGCCAGTCCTTATGACCCACCAACCGTCCAGGATTTGTTAGTATCTATATTGAAATAGAAAGGATAATCCGTAAAGCCCGGATTGTTGCTGGGCCATGAATACTGGTTTGGAAACCACTGCCCTAGATGAATGGACATTGATAAACGTGTTCCATATACTTCGCAAAGGTACTGCATTCATGTTTTTTTGGATTTGCCCATGAAAAATAAGTGCACTTAATCTGTGGTTTGGTGAGTTCCCAAACTTTCTCTGTATATTTAGATAGAAGGTTCAGACATTCAAAGAATCTTAAAAAGTACAGACTTTTATAGGAACAGCAAGCCAGGGTGACAATATTTTAGAAGCCAACTGTGACCTTAGTTCTATGAGTGGCTGGACCTTCTATCTAAATACACATTGATAAACTTGTTAACTCCTCAGTACTGAACATAGTCACATGGATCCTGAACGTGCCTCTATCATTGTTCTCACTTCACAAATCCATTAATTCCCTTTTGAGTATATTGTTTAATCCTCTACAATCCCTTTTTGGTATATTGTACCTTTACATCTATTGTAAGCTCATTTCAGAGGAAGTTCATAACAGCTTGTTCCGGATTGCCGAATATATATTTTTACTTGTACTTAATATTTATTTAGAATACTAACAATATTTACTGTGGAATGTTTTGGCAATGCATTAATAATAGTAATAATATAACTTAAGGCTTCATTATGGTTATTATGTAATATAGTAACTGAAAAAGACCCTTTTTAGATTATTGAGAATTTCATAATAGCAAAATGGTCCGTTTTTTTATGTTGACAATAGATATATCATTCACTTTAACTTGTTCTGCAAAATAAGATAATACAATTTTGTTTCTCAGGCCTATCTCTACCTGATCACACTTAAAGTACATGCTAAACTACTGCAAAATGTAAATTTGCAAGTGCAGTGCTATAGAATGTCTTATTACTTGAAGGACACTTGAAGATTACGTATGGTAGTTACTGCCACTGAAAACAGACTCCTTTCCTCTTGTGTGTTATTGATTCTGTGTCATAAGTTAAAAAATTCTAAATCTGAAGTTGAGCCCTGTGACTAAAACATTAACTTAATGAGTGATTAGAATCTGAGAGTTATTCATCATTACAATCTACCATGCATGTTCTGCCAGACTGTAAATTTACCATCTGTTGATGGTGAACACTATTATTAGCAATCTATGAAACATAATTTTATTGTTTAAAAATATAGCTAATATTATTGCAGTTCCAGATTTCAATGTTTTGCAAAAGTCAGAAATATTCTATAGATACTTTACATGTTAAAATCTATTATAAACAATGTTGAAAATAAGATTGATCTGGGGGCTGGTTTGCACTATGGGTAATAGGTAAGCTTATTTTTAATATTGTTTATTGTTTATAAATCTAGCGTACTGAGGTAATTTCAGCATCTTGATAAAGACCATTGTGTGGTCGAAACGTTGATCTGTTAATGCAAATTTAAACACATTTGTTTAATTTTTGTCACCAAATCCAGTGAGTGCTCTCATAATTTCTGGAACTGCTTTATTTGTTTATGTATATATATTTAATATTTTGTAAAGGAACACTATAGTGTTAGGAATATAAACAAGTATTCCTAACACTATAGTCCTGGCAAAACGTTGCACAAATCAGCATGTCAACATAAAGATACATTGAATCAATGCATCTCTTTGGGGAGTGTTCAGCATATCCATGTATAACTTGGACACAATGAGTGTAGTTGTAGCACACTGTGCTGCACTAGATTAGGAAGAACCTCTAGTGGCTGTCTGAAGGATGGACACTAGAGGTGTTCCTAGGCAGAAATGTAAACAATGCCTTTTCTCTAAATGGTAGGGGTACAGTGGGAGATTGCTGACCTAGGCAGATGGGAGTATATAGCACCAGGGTTTCTCAGTCCCTATCATTCTCCTCTGTGTGCGTACCTCCTCTTCCTCCCAATTTTTTTTTACATATCTGAAAAGAGACATGCATCCATCAAGTTCAACCTTTCTCACATTTGTTTTTGCTGTTGATCCAAAACCCCAGTCTGAAGCACTTCCAGTTTTGCAAAAAAAATTGAAAAATTCCTTCTTGACTCCAGAATGGCAGTTTATCTCCTTGGATCAAGAAGCTATTATTAAGTATTTTATTATAATTATTTATAAAAAAAATAATAGCAAAATCACAACTTCTAATAAAATGCAACTAATCATATGTATTCACTAAATTAGGAATTGATTAGGAAATAATACTTTTTTTAAACTAATCCAGTCCAATGGGAAATAAGTGATATTGAGAATTTTGCTTATTGTAGTACTAAATGAGCATTTTTTTTGTTAATTTCTGTTTTGATCCATAATCCTAAATTTGTCTTGAACTATAGAATATAACCAAATAATTTACAAAAGTAATACAAATCCAATTAAAACATGGATGCCCAACTTTTGGAAGTTGGTAACCATTTTAAAAATGTGGTACATGTCACAGGTCACGCAATACACAATTTTTATATACAATGCAATAGCATTGAAAGAAGAGAAAGATTCTGTTCACAAGAACAATGATACTGCCTATTTTATTTTTACTGTCAATGTTAAGTGTCATTTTTGTGGTACATGTGGGGCAGTGTCCCAAATGATGATCAATAATCTTTCTCCTCAAGTTCCACTCTTGTCACATGCATTCTTAAATTGACAAATGTTATCTTTTCTAGATACTCTTGGTAAAATTATAAAATA